>NC_045978.1:41051332-41280684 GCF_010909765.2 Amblyraja radiata | reverse complement strand
TACACACCAGCCCATCTACATTTACGTCCAAGTCATTAATATATCTCACAAACAGCAGAGGTCCAGCACAGATCCCTGCGGAACTCCACTGGTCACAGACCAGAGCCAGAATATCTCCCTTCCACCACAACCTCTGTCTTCTATGTATAAACCAGGTCCATACCATCAAATCATCATAAATACCTTACGCCTTATTCTTCTAGATCAGTCAACCATGAACTAGGGGAGAATAAGTGTTCGGCACGGACTAGAAGGGTCGAGAATGCCTGTTTCCGTGCTGTAATTGTTATATGGTTATATGATCAAAAGCTAAAATCCATGTATACAACATCCACCAACCTATCTTCATCAATCTCCTTTGTCATGTCCTCAAAAACTCAATCAAGTTAGTGAGACAGGATCTGCCATGTACAAAGCCATGCTGGCTATCCCTAATCCACCCATTCTCTTCCAAATGAGAGTAATTCCTCTCTGGAACTATTCCCTCCAATAGTGTCGCTGCCACTTGTGTGTGGCTCACATCTCCAGCTCCCTGGATTCTGCCTACCTCCATTAAACAAAGGAACAACATTTAGCACGCTGCCGTCCTATGGGTCCTCACTCACCTGTGGGTCCCCACTCAGCTGTGGGTCCCCACCCACCTGTGGGTCCCCACCCACCTGTGGGTCCCCACCCACCTGTGGGTCCCCAACCACCTGTGGGTCCCCACCCACCTGTGGGTCCCCACCCACCAGTGGGTCCCCACCCGCCTGTGGGTCCCCACCCGCCTGTGGGTCCCCACCCGCCTGTGGGTCCCCACCCGCCTGTGGGTCCCCACCCGCCTGTGGGTCCCCACTCCCCTGTGGGTCCCCACCCGCCTGTGGGTCCCCACCCGCCTGTGGGTCCCCACCCGCCTGTGGGTCCCCACCCGCCTGTGGGTCCCCACCCGCCTGTGGGTCCCCACCCGCCTGTGGGTCCCCACCCGCCTGTGGGTCCCCACCCGCCTGTGGGTCCCCACCCACCTGTGGGTCCCCACCCGCCTGTGGGTCCCCACCCGCCTGTGACTAGGGTTGCCAACTGTCTCACTCCCAAATAAGGGAACAATTGCTGACGACAGTTCGTTGACCGACTCGGCCATGACTGGGTGAATGATGAGTTGGCCCGGGTGCTGGACTGTACACAAAGCCCAGCTGGTGGGCCAGCTGAGTTTTGGCCCGGGGGCCACGCGCAAAGTCCGGCACCCAATCAAACTCATGAACCGATGATCGGCCATGAGAAGGAGAGGTGGTGGTGTCAGTGGTAAGCGAAGGTCCAAAGGTCGGACAGCTGGCCGGGCTGCCGACCGCCGACGGGGCCAGGGGCGAGGCACTGCTGCTGCACTGCATGGGCTGCACTACGTCGGGACGGGTGAGGCGGGGCCGGACGTGGCGCTCCGACCCGACAGTCCCCTCGACCCGAGCAGTCAAATACGGGACAAGGGCGGTCCCGTATGGGACTAACCAATTTAGCCCAATAACCCGACCTGTGGGTCCTCACCTGTGGCCCGAGAAGAAACAAAGGGCGGCACAGTAGCGCAGTGGGTAAAGCTGCTGCCTCACAGCGCCAGAGACCCCTCTGTCTGTGTGGAGTTTGCACGTTCTCCCCTGTGACCGCGTGAGCTTCCTCCCACACTTCACAGACGTGCAGGTTTGTGGGGTAATTGGCTCTGGTAACATTGTACATTTGTAGGATACTGCTGCGATCCATGGGGGGGGGGAAGTGGCTGCGATCCATGGGGGGGGGGGGGCGAAGGGCCTGTTTCAGCGTTGTACCTGCACAGTGACGGGGAACAGTGACATGTATGACACACGCGGTGTGGGGTGGGATCTGTGGGCTGCTGGCGGTGACATGTAATATATTCCCTCTCCAGCCCTGTTTTCTCGTGCAGCATGGACGGCACGGTGGTGGTGTGGGACCCGGTCACCATGGAGTCCTGCAGCCAGCTGCAGCTGCAACAATGCTGCTATCTGTCCGCCATCAGTCTGCACCAGCGCAACCTCTGGTGTTGTGAGTCCACACTCGCGTGGGGGGGGCGAAGGGGGAGGTGGGTTCTACTGGGGAGGGGGGGTGAACCGTCCAACATTGTGCCCCGATACCCCGCTGCCCCCCCCTCCCCCAGCGTGAGGATGTGGACCCCACTAGCATGATGACAGACAGCTTAACACCTCTTCCCTCTATCCCCCCATCACCCCCTCCCCTCTCTCCCCCCCTCTCTCCCACCTCTCACACCCCCTCCCTCTCCACCCCCCTCCCCCTCCCTCTCCCCTCTGTACCCCCCCTCACCTCTCTGTACCCCCTCACCCCTCTGTACCCCCCTCACCCCTCTGTACCCCCCCCTCACCCCTCCCTTTCCCCTCTGTACCCCCCTCACCTCTCTGTACCCCCCTCCACCCCTCTGTACCCCCCCTCACCTCTCTGTACCCCCCCTCACCCCTCCCTCGGTACCCCCCCCCCCTCACCCCTCTGTACCCCCCCTCATCCCTCCCATTCCCCTCTGTAACCCCCTCACCTCTCTGTACCCCCCCTCACCCCTCTGTACCCCCCCCCTCACCTCTCTGTACCCCCCTCACCCCTCTGTACCCCCCCTCACCTCTCTGTACCCCCCTCACCCCTCTGTACCCCCCTCACCTCTCTGTACCCCCCCTCACCTCTCTGTACCCCCCCCCACCCCTCTGTACCCCCCCCTCACCCCTCTGTACCCCCCCTCACCCCTCTGTACCCCCCCCTCACCCCTCTGTAACCCCCTCACCCCTCTGTACACCCCCCTTACCCCTCTGTACCCCCCCCTCACCTCTCTATACCCCCCTCACCCCTCTGTACCCCCCTCACCTCTCTCTCTCTCCCCCGCAGGTGCTGACCAGAGCCTGGTGATGTTGTCCTGGGATGGGCAGCAGCTTCAGAAAGTGACCCACGACCTGACCCCGGATGGAGGCTCCGTCCCCTGGAGCCACTTCCTCATCCTACCTCAGGTACAGCGCGGGGTCAGGGGGCTGAGAGCTGATGGTCAGAGGGCAGGGGTGAGGGTTCAGATGTCGAGGGCAACGGTCTTGGTCAGGGCCAGTGGGGCCAGGGGTGGGGGTCAGGGGTGATGGGGTGTAGGTGATGGGTCAGGGGTGGGGGGGTCAGGGGTGAGGGATGAGTGCCGGTGGGGTGGGAGGTCAATGTCGGGGGGGTGGGAATGTTCTGGATAACGGTGCTATCTCTGCTGCAGAGGGAGGAGGTGTGGGTGCTGAGCACCCCGAGGTGCAGCCTGTACGTGTGGAGCATGTGCTGCCTGTCCGCACCCGCGGGGGTGATGTCGCTGCCCAGCAGCGGACACTGCATGGTCCACGTCAAGGAGCAGGTGGGACTCTGACCTCCGACCCGCCCTCCAACCCATCGTCACCTCTGATCCTCGCCCCATCCCTAACTCTGACCTTCTGCCCTTCACCCTGACCTCCGGCCTTCGCCCCGACCCGACCTCCAACTTTCACCCCGACCTCTGACCTTCGCCCGTACCTTGTTCCTGACCCTCTCTGCCACCCAACCTCTGACCCACTGCCCTGCGAAGTGTGCCGTGTACCATGTGCCGTGTAACATGTGCTGTGTGCCGTGTGCCATGTGCAGGTGTGGGTGGGCGGTGCGGCGCCAGACGGTGGTGGCCGGATCCAGGTGGTCAGCGCGGCCGATCGCTCGCTGGTGAAGGAGCTGGAGGCATCGGGTGGCCCCGTCACCACACTCTGCTGTGCCCACGACCGCTACATGCTCAGTGCCTCCGCCACTGGGCAGGCCAGCATCTGGAGCGTGGACTGACCCAGACACCGGCTAGACGCTGGCCAGACACCGGCCCCTCGCTGTGGGACCGGGACCAGATGGGCTAGCAACTGGCGCGTGGACTGAGACACAGAGTCTAGACGCCAGACACCCCTCCCTCGCTGCGGGCAATTTACAGAGACAATTAACCTTCAAACCCGCACGTCTTTGGAGTGTGGGAGGAAACCAGAGCATCCGGAGAAAACCCACGCAGGTCACAGGGAGAACGTGCAAACTCTGTACAGACAGCAGCCGTGATGACCCATCTCACTCTGTCACAGTGCCAACATTGTGATCTACACTGGGAATACCCACAAGAGAGCTCTACCCACCCCGCCTACCCACCCCCTCTCTCTCCCCCTTACTCTCTCCCCCCTCATTCTCACCCTCTCTCTCACACCCCCCCCTCCCCCGCCCACTCAGCCCTGAAGTCCGGTTGCCGTTCCCCACCTCCACGGATGCTGCCTGCCTGCCTGCCTGCCTGACCCACTGTGCTCGGTGCCGTTCGTTCACTGCCCCTCACAGGACATTGTCCCGGCCCTGCGGCCCAACAGAAATAAAGATTATATTTTGTTACCCTGCCTGCCCCTGTAGATCTGTGGCCTGAACAACTGTCTAGACAAGCGAGGTTGCAGGTTCATTGGCCCCAGTGTGTAGGGAGAGGATGAGAGAGTGGGATAACATAGAACTAGTGACCAGGTGATCATTGATCAGTGTCGACTCACCGCTTGTTTCCATGCTGTATCTCTGAACTAAACCAAGTTGCTGCCTCACAGCACCTGAGACCCGGGTTTGATACTGACCTCGGGTGCTGTCTGTTTGGAGTTTGTACGTTCTCCCTGTGGCCGCGTGGGTTTTCTCCGGGTGCTCCAGTTTCCTCCCACACTCCAAAGACGTACAAGTTTGCAGGTTAATTGGCTTCTGTAAATTGCACCTTGTGTGTAGGCAGTGGCTGAGAAATTGGGATAACATGAAAGCCGTGTGAATGGGTGATCGCTGGTCGGGTGGTCAGGGAAGGTTTAGGGCTGAGTGCAGGGCAATGGGGCTGCCAACTTGGTAGGTGTGTAGCTAGTGGGCCGAAGGGCCTGTTGTCTGTGTGTGTGTGTGTGTGGGGGTGCCTGTGTGTGGGTGCCTGTGTGTGGGTGCCTGTGTGTGCGTGCGCGTGTGTGTGTGTGTGTGTGCAAGTGTGTGCAGCGGGTGTGAGGATCGGGGAGGGTGCCACCCTAGAAAAGACTAGGCTTGTGTTCACTGGAGTTTAGAAGGATGAGGGGGATCTTATAGAGACATATAAAATTATAAAAGGACTGGACAAGCTAGATGCAGGTAAAATGTTCCCAATGTTGAACGAGTCCAGAACCAGGGTCCATGGTCTTAGAATAAAGGGGAGGTCATTTAAGACTGAGGTGAGAAAAAACCGTTTTCACCCAGAGAGTTGTGAATTTGTGGAATTCCCTGCCACAGAGGGCAGTGGAGGCCAAATCACTGGATGGATTTAAGAGAGTTAGATAGAGCTCTAGGGGCTAGTGGTGTCAAGGGATATGGGGAGAAGGCAGGCACGGGTTATTGATTGGGGACGATCAGCCATGATCACAATGAATGGCGGTGCTGGCTCCTCCTGCACCTATTTTCTATGTTTCTATGTATCGGGTGAGCAGCAGAAAGGAACGGTCAGCAGGCAGACAGCTGCGGCCTCCATTTAGCATTGACCTGCGAGTGAGGGTGGGGGGAGGGTCACACCTGCCCTTGACTATCAGTGAGCTCCGGCCGACAGGGCTGACCAGGCCCCACCAGAGCTCAGGGACGGAGGGCAGGGCAATCGCCCAGGTCACCCCCTTCCCACCCTCAGTGTCCATGCTGATGCCCACTCCACTGTGCAGCCCCATTGCAACCCCCACTCCCCCCCCTTTCCTATCCTTCCCCCCCCTTCGCCACTGCCCACCCTGTGTCGAGCCCGCGCCCCACGCCAGTACACACACACTGAAGCGGAAGGACAAGGGGGACCATGCCTAACCACAGACCCCCCCCCTCCCCCTGGTGTGTGGGTGGATGGGCCAAACCACAGATCCCCCCTCCCCCTGGTGTGTGGGTGGATGGGCCAAACCACAGATCCCCCCTCCCCCTGGTGTGTGGGTGGATGGGCCAAACCACAGATCCCCCCTCCCCCTGGTGTGTGGGTGGATGGATGGGAACGTGGGATAACACAGGCCTGGTGTGAAGGATTGTTGCTCGCAGGTGATGACATCAGTAAAATATCGACAGAGGGAACCGCAGATGCTGCTTTACAAAAAAAAGACACAAAGTGCAACGACCCTCACACACTAACACTATCGCACCAAAGCCAGTTAACCTACAACGTACAAACTCCGCACAGACAGCACCTGTAGTCAAAATCAAACCCGGGGCTCTGGCGCTGTGAGGCAACAACCCTAATGCTGCACCACACGTTCTCTGGATAACATGGATAGGCGACGTTTAATGTCGAGACCATTATTCACGGGGGTAGGAGGTAGGGGTGGGGAGGGGGAGAGAAGGAGAGGGGGTAGGAGGGGGGTGGGGAGGGGGAGAGAAGGAGGTGGTGAGGGCGTGGGGAGGGGGAGGGGGTAGGAGAGGGGTGGGTGAGGGGAGGCGGTGGTGTGGGGAGGGGAAGGGGGTGGGTGAGGGGTGAGGATGATGGGGTGGGGAGGTGAGGAGGGGTCTCTGGGAGTGAGGAAGGTAGACAAGACGGTGTGTGTGAGTTTGCTCGTGTTTATTGACACCGGAAGGCTGGGCTGCCTGGCCACATGCGTTTCCTCTTGAAGAACTTCCATTGGACTTTAATGGTGAGCATCCAGTGGTTGGGTGAGGAACGTGTGGCGGGCGGGCAGGCCCCGGTGGGCAGGGGGGGCCCCTGTGGGGGACGGGGCCCCAGTGGGGGGGAGGGACCAGCCCCTGCCACCTCCCTTCACTTGCCCTGGGATTTCTGGGCTTTCTGGGCTGACTTGGTGACCTTGCCCGTGGTGCCAGACTTCTTCTCCACGCTCTTGATCACGCCCACCGCCACTGTCTGCCGCATGTCCCGCACCGCAAAGCGGCCTGCAAACATAACACCGCACACGTTAGCCGGGGCCCCATGGACCAGAGGGAGAGGGCAGGGGTCACGGAGCCCCTCACTCACCCCCACAGACCCCGGGCGAGATTATCACAGCCGAGGAAGGTTTGCCTTGGCCAATGGGACCTGAGGGAGGGAGGGAGGGTGAGACAGCTGGACCTGCAGGTGCTGAGTTACAGAGAGAAGACAAAGTACTGGAGTAAGTCAGCGGCTTGGGCAGCATCTCTGGGTAAGGTGTACAGGTGGCGTTTGGTGCCGGGATCCTGCTTCACGCTGCCGTCTATGTTCTCCGGCACTTCCCCGAGGCCCGGCGTCACCATGGAGAGGAACAGCAAGAGCAAGGGCTGGGTTCCTGCAGCCAACCAGCTCCCTCAACTGAAGGGCACCGAGATGACACTTAAGTGGGTACCATAGACAGTACATGTGCACAGTATGGACAGGCGGGACTAGTGTAGACGGGGCACGTTGGGCAGCAGGGCCTGTTGCCGGCAGTGTAGCTCGATAACACCACAGCATTCTGCTCCACTGGGATCTTGCTGGACGCTGCTCCACTGCCACAGAGCCGTTGCCGGGCAACCAGGGGTCGGGGGCATGGGGTAGGGTATCAGGGGTCAGGGGGCGTAGCTCACGTGTTGAGGCGGGGATCAGAGGGCAGGGTAGGGGCATGGGTCAGGGGTCGGTGGACAGGGTCGGGGTCACTCACCGAGAGGGGGGTACTTGGAGAAGCTCTCCACACACATGGGCTTGCCGGGGGTCATCTCCACGATGGCGGCGTCTCCAGACTTGAGGGTTTTGGGATTGTCCTCCAGTTTCTTGCCGGAGCGCCGGTCGATCTTCTCCTTCAGCTCGGCAAACTTGCAGGCAATGTGGGCGGTGTGGCAGTCAATGACCGGTGAGTAGCCGGCACTGATCTGCCCGGGGTGGTTCAGGATGATCACCTGTGGGCAGATCACCGACAGGCGGCACAGGTCAGTACCCCACACCAGGGAGACCCCCCCTCTGGGTAACACCACTAGCTAACCCCCCTCCCCCAATGGCTATACCCCCCAACCCCTCCCCCAGTGCCCCTGAACCAGGGAGCCCCCCGAACTAAACCCCCTCCACCACCGCCCACCCCTGAACCAGGGAACTCTCTGAACTGGCTAAGCCCCCTTCCCCTCCCCCTAAACCTCCCTCTCCGGTAACCCACTCCCCGCACCCGAAGACAGAGGTCAGTTCCAAAGGGCCAAGGAGCATACTCCCTCCCAGTGGGCATTCTCCCACCGGCCAACTTGCCCGCACCGACCAACATCCCCATCTACACTTGTCCCATCTGTCTGTATTTGCCCCATATCCCTCTAAACCTGTCCTATCCATGTAACGTCTCTTAAACATTGTTATAGTACCTGCCTCAAATACCTCCTCAGTCAACTCGTTCCCTATACCCTCCACCCTCAAGTGAAAAAGTTCCCCCTCAGATTGTTATTAAATCTTTAAATCTCTCACCTTAAACCTATTTACTCTGGGTAAAAGACTGTGCGTTCACCCTATCTATTCCTTCCCAAAGCTAGAATACTGTCCGATTCACCCTTGTGGACATTGGACGTTGTCTCTGGAACTGATGCGCTACAATGTGGAACTATATTCTGCACTGTATCTTCCCCTTTGCTCTACCTATGGTACTTGATTGTCATACTGCGTGAAAACAGGCCCTTTGGCCCAACTTGCCAATGCTGACCAACATGCCCTATCTCGTCCCACCTGCCCGCATTTGGCCCATATCCCTCTAAACCTGTCCTATCCGTGTACCTGTCCCTCTCACTCCAAGTTCCCCCACACTGACCACTCCCTCTATCTTTCCCACTCAACCCCATTCTCCTGCCTTCTCCACGTAACCCCTGACACCTGTACTAATCAAGAATCTGTCAATCCCTGCCTTCCACAGATTCACCACCCTTTGACTAAATAAATTCCTCCTCATCTTTCTCATGTTCATAGGTGATAGAAGAATTAGGCCATTCGGCCCATCGAGTCTACTTCACCATTCAATTATGGATGATCTGTCTCTCGCTCCTAACTCCATTCTCCTGCCTCCTCCCCATAATCCCTGACATCCGTACTAATCAAGAATCTGTCAATCTCTAGTTAAAAATATCATGGACTTGGCCTCCACAGCAGTCTGTGGCAATGAATTGCACAGATTCACCTCCCTCTGACTAAATAAATTCCTCCCCATCTCTTTCCTAAAGGAACATCCTTTTATTTTGAGGCCAGGTGACTTATCCACCTTCAGCCCTTTCAGTTTCCCAAGCACCTTTTCCCTAGTAAAAGCCACTCCACTAATTTCCACCCACTGACACTCTTGAATTTCAGGCACGTTGCTGGTGTTTCCACTGTGAAGATTGATGCAAAAAGTTATTCAACTCCTCTGCCATTTCTTTATTCTCCATTATCACTTCTCCTGCAACATTCTCCAGCAGTCCACTCTTGCCTCTTTCTTGCTCTTTATATAAATGAAGAAACTCTTGCTATCCTCTTTTATATTCTTGACTAGCTTACCTTCGTATTTCAACTTTTCTCCCCATATTGTCTTTTCAGTTACCTTCTGTTGTTCTTTAAAAGCTTCCCAATCCTCTGTCTTCCCGCTCATCTTACGCCCTTGATCGGTCGCCACTTTCTCCGCCTAGAATCTTTCTTCCTCTTTGGAATGAAAAGATCCTGCATCTTCTGAATTATTCCCACAAATTCCTGTCATTGCTGTTCCACGGTCATCCCCGCTAGGTGGACTTTCCAGTTAACATTGACCAGCTCCTCCATCAAGCCTCTGTGGTCCCCTTTGCTAAGCTGCAATACTGCACATCCAATTTCATCTTCCCCCTCTCAAATTGCAGATTAAAATTTATCATGTTGTGGTCGCTACCTCCTGGTGGCTCCTTTACCTGAAACTCCCTTATCAAATCTGGTTCATTATAAAACACTAATTCCAGAATTTCACTGGTCGGCTCCACCTCAAGCTGCTCTAAGAATCCATCTCGGAGGCACTCTAGAAATTCCTTTTCTTGGATTTTTCCAGTCTACCTGCATGTTGAAATCCCCCATGAGCACTGTAACATTTCCAAAGGAACGTCCTTTAATTCTGTGACTATGGCCTCTGGTCCTAGACTCTCCCACTAGTGGAAACATCCTCTCCACATCCATTCTATCCAGGCCTTTCACTATTCGGTAAGTTTCATTCTTCTAAACTCCAGCGAGTACAGACCCAGTGCCGTCACACGCTCATCATATGGTAAACCACTTATTTCTGGGTTCATTCTCATGAACCTCCTCTGGATCCTCACCAACACCTCCCCCTCCCCCCTCTTCTCCCCCAGCGTGCCTGTGCAGTGAAGGTGCAGGCCTCCATGGGTGGGTCGTTCTTGCTGTCTCCACACACGTTTCCGCGGCGTACATCCTTGACGGACACGTTCTTGACGTTGAAGCCCACGTTGTCGCCAGGCATCGCCTCAGCCAGCGCCTCGTGATGCATCTCCACCGACTTCACCTCCGTAGTAATGTTCACCGGGGCAAACGTCACCACCATGCCTGGCTTGAGCACGCCCGTCTCCACCCTGCCCACCGGCACCGTGCCGATCCCTGCCCATCACAACCGGAAACCGTTAGGGGTCAGGGTCACAGGTCACCATGCCAATCCATGCCAGTCACAAGGCACAGTTAAGTCAGGGGAAAGGTCACAGGTCACTGAGCCGATCCCTGCCATGTCACGGGTCAGGGGCAGGGTCACAGGCAGGGTGCATGATAATGGGGTCAGAGTCACAGGGTCAGGGACTGGGTCACAGGTCGCCGTGCCAATCCCTGGGTAAAGCACCGAAAAGTTCAGGGGACAGGTTCACAGGTCACAAGGCAGGGTCACTGTCTTGACCTCTTACCAAATGCACAGGGTCACCGACGTCAATGGGTGTCACGTCCTCTACAGAGGGTTTCAGACTCCACCAATCATCAGCCATCAGCCTCCCCCTCCCCTACACCCCCCTCCCCCTCCCCTACACCCCCTCCCCTACACCTCCCTCTCCCCTCCCCCTTCAACCCCATCCCCTTCAACCCCTCCCCCTCCCCTACATTCCCCCTCCCCTCCCCCTGCCCCCTCTCCACCACCAACTCCCCTCTCCCATATTCCTCCCCCTCCCCTCCCCATCCCTCCCTTTCTCCCACATCCCCTCCAGCCACCCCCCTCACCTCCTATCTTGTAGACGTCCTGCAGGGGTAGGCGGAGGGGTTTGCCGATGGGTCGAGAGGGGGGTAGGATGGTGTCCAGACCCTCCAGCAGTGTCACCCCACCTGCATTGCCCTCCTTACGCTCCACCTTCCACCCCTTGAACCACGGCATCTGTCCACATCGGCAGGGCAGAGGGAAGAGGTGAAAGGGCAGAGGTCAGCGCCGGGGGGGCAGAGGTCCCACCCCACTCAATTCTCTAGAATTTAGACTTTAGTGATACAACGTGGAAACAGCCCTTCGGCCCATCCAACCCGTGCCGACTGGCAATCACCCCGTATACTAGTGCTATCCTACACACGTGGATAGTAAAGTGGCTTCATGGAAGGAAGCAGAGGGTGATGGTGGAAGGTTGCTTCTCGGACTGGAGGCCTGTGACGAGTGGTGGGCCTCAGGGTTCGGTGCTGGGCCCGTTACTGTTTGTCATCTACATCAATGATTTGGATGAGAACATACAAGGCAAGATTAGCAAGTTTGCTGATGATACAAAAGTGGGTGGTTTTGCAGATAGTGAAGATGGTTGTGAAAATTGCAGCAGGATCTGGATCGATTGGCCAGGTGGGCGGAGGAATGGTTGATGGAATTTAATACGGAGAAGTGTGAGGCGTTGCATTTTGGGACATCAAACAAGGGCAGGACCTACACAGTGAATGGTCGGCCTCTGGGTAGTGTTGTAGAGCAGAGGGATCTAGGAGTACATGTGCATGGTTCCATGAAGGTCGAGTCACAGGTAGATAAATAAGGTGCTCAAAAAAGGCTTTTGGCATATTGGCCTTTATCAGTCAGAGTATTGAGTATAGAAGTTGGGGGGTCATGTTGCAGTTGTTTAAGCATTAGGTCGCATTTTGAGTATTGTGTTCAGATTCGGGCACCATATTATACGAAAGATATCAAGCTTGAAAGGGTTCAGAGAAGATTTACGAGGATGTTGTCAGGACTAGAGGGTCTGAGCTATAGGGAGAGGTTGAGTGGCCTGAGAGAGTTCCATGGAGCGCAGGAGGATGAGGGGTGATCTTATAGAGGTGAACAAAATCAGGAGAGGAATAGATCGAGTAGATGCACAGTGTCTCTTGCCCAGAGTAGAGGAATCGAGGACCAGAGGACATAGGTTTAAGGTGAAGGGGAAAAGATTTAATAGGAATCTGAGGGGTAACTTTTTCACACAAAAGGTGGTGGGTGTATGGAACGAGCTGCAAGAGGAGGTAGTTGAGGCTGGGACTATCTCAACGTTTAAGAAAGATACATGGATAGGTCAGGTTTGGAGGGATTTGAACCAAACACGGGCAGGTGGGACTAGTGTAACTGGGACATGTTGTTCAGAGTGGGCAGGTTGGGCCGAAGGGACTGTTTCCACACTGTATCACTGACACCTGGAAGTATGATGTTGTGGCGATCAGTGAAACATGGTTGCAGGAGGGCTGTGATTGGAAACTAAATATTCCAGGATTTTGTTGCTTCAGGTGTGATAGAATTGGAGGGGCAAGAGGTGGAGGTGTTGCATTGCTTATCAGGGAAGATATTACAGCAGTGCTTTGGCAGGATAGATTAGAGGGCTCGTCTAGGGAGGCTATTTGGGTGGAACTGAGAAATGGGAAAGGGGTAGCAACACTTATAGGGGTGTATTATAGACCGCCAAATGGGGGAGCGAGAATTGGAAGAGCAAATATGTAAGGAGATTGCAGATATTAGTAGTAAGCACAAGGTAGTGATTGTGGGAGATTTCAATTTTCCACACATAGACTGGGAAACACATTCTGTAAATGGGCTGGATGGGTTGGAGTTTGTAAAATGTGTGCAGGATAGTTTTTTGCAGCAATACATAGAAGTACCTACTAGAGAAGGAGCGGTGCTGGACCTCCTGTTAGGAAATGAGACGGGTCAGGTGGCAGAGGTATGCGTTGGGGAACAGTTCGGGACCAGTGATCACAATACCATTAGTTTCAATATAATTATGGAGAGGGTCAGAACCGGACCTAGGGTTGTGATTTTTGATTGGAGAAAGGCTAACTTTGAGGAGATGCGAAAGGATTTAAAAGGAGTAAATTGGGATATTTTGTTTTATGGGAAAGATGTGGAAAAGAAATGGAGTACATTTAAAGGTGAAATTTTAAGAGTACAGAATCTTTATGTCCCTGTTCGGTTGAAAGGAAATAGTAAAAATCGGAAAGAGCCATGGTTTTCAAGGGAAATTGGACACATGGTTTGGAAAAAGAGGGAGATCTACAATAATTATAGGCAGCATGGAGTAAATGAGGTGCTTGAGGAGTATAAAGAATGTAAAAAGAATCTTAAGAAAGAAATTAGAAAAGCTAAAAGAAGATATGAGGTTGCTTTGGCAAGTAAGGTGAAAGTAAACCCAAAGGGTTTCTACAGCTATATTAATAGCAAAAGGATAACGAGGGATAAAATTGGTCCATTAGAGAGTCAGAGTGGACCAGCTATCTGCAGAGCCAAAAGAGATGGGGGAGATATTGAACAATTTATTTTCTTCGGTATTCACCAAGGAGAAGGATATTGAATTATGTGAGGTAAGGGAAACAAGTAGAGTAGCTATGGAAACTATGAGATTCAAAGAAGAGGAAGTACTGACACTTTTGAGAAATATAAAAGTGGATAAGTCTCCAGGTCCGGACAGGATATTCCCTAGGACATTGAGGGAAGTTAGTGTAGAAATAGCAGGGGCTATGACAGAAATATTTCAAATGTCATTAGAAACGGGAATAGTGCCGGAGGATTGGCGTACTGCGCATGTTGTTCCATTGTTTAAAAAGGGGTCTAAGAGTAAACCTAGCAATTATAGACCTGTTAGTTTGACGTCAGCGGTGGGCAAATTAATGGAAAGGATACTTAGAGATAATATATATAAGCATCTGGATAAACAGGGTCTGATTAGGAACAGTCAACATGGATTTGTGCCTGGAAGGTCATGTTTGACTAATCTTCTTGAATTTTTTGAAGAGGTTACTCGGGAAATTGATGAGGGTAAAGCAGTGGATGTTGTATATATGGACTTCAGTTAGGCCTTTGACAAGGTTCCTCATGGAAGGTTGGTTAAGAAGGTTCAATGGTTGGGTATTAATGGTGGAGTAGCAAGATGGATTCAACAGTGGCTGAATGGGAGATGCCAGAGAGTAATGGTGTTCAAAAGGGAACTGCAGATGCTGGAATATCGAAGGTACACAAAATTGCTGGAGGAACTCAGCGGGTGCAGCAGCATCTATGGAGCGAAGGAAATAGGCGACGTTTCGGGCCGAAACCCTTCTTCAGACTGCTGTGTAATGGTGGATGGTTGTTTGTCAGGTTGGAGGCCAGTGACTAGTGGGGTGCCACAGGGATCTGTGTTGGGTCCACTGTTGTTTGTCATGTACATCAATGATCTGGATGATGGTGTGGTAAATTGGATTAGTAAGTATGCAGATGATACTAAGATAGGTGGGGTTGTGGATAATGAAGTAGATTTTCAAAGTCTACAGAGAGATTTATGCCAGTTGGAAGAGTGGACTGAAAGATGGCAGATGGAGTTTAATGCTGATAAGTGTGAGGTGCTACATCTTGGCAGGACACATCAAAATAGGACGTACATGGTAAATGGTAGGGAATTGAAGAATGCAGGTGAACAGAGGGATCTGGGAATAACTGTGCACAGTTCCCTGAAAGTGGAATCTCATGTAGATAGGGTGGTAAAGAAAGCTTTTGGTGTGCTGGCCTTTATAAATCAGAGCATTTAGTATAGAAGTTGGGATGTAATGTTAAAATTGTACAAGGCATTGGTGAGGCCAATTCTGGAGTATGGGGTACAATTTTGGTCGCCTAATTATAGGAAGGATGTCAACAAAATTGAGAGAGTACAGAGGAGATTTACTAGAATGTTGCCTGGGTTTCAGCAACTAAGTTACAGAGAAAGGTTGAACAAGTTAGGGCTTTATTCTTTGGAGCGCAGAAGGTTAAGGGGGGACTTGATAGAGGTCTTTAAAATGATGAGAGGGATAGACAGAGTTGACGTGGATAAGCTTTTCCCACTGAGAGTAGGGAAGATTCAAACAAGGGGACATGACTTGAGAATTAAGGGACAGAAGTTTAGGGGTAACATGAGGGGGAACTTCTTTACTCAGAGAGTGGTAGCTGTGTGGAATGAGCTTCCAGGGAAGGTGGTGGAGGCAGGTTCGATTTTATCATTTAAAAATAAATTGGATAGTTATATGGACGGGAAAGGAATGGAGGGTTATGGTCTGAGCGCAGGTATATGGGACTAGGGGAGAATACGTGTTCGGCACGGACTAGAAGGGTCGAGATGGCCTGTTTCCGTGCTGTAATTGTTATATGGTTATATGGTTATATGGTGATCTGATCTGACAGAGGTTTCTGGAACGCTCCCTGTTTGGCCTGTGCAGACAGGCTATATATATCCCGTGGCTGGTGGGGGGAGGGGAGGGAGTGTTGGGTTTCCCAAAACCTCCCCCACCCCTGGTGATGACGGGCAGAGCCAGAGATATCCCCTTGGGGGGAAGGGGGGGGGGGGGTTCCTGGCAGCGCTGGCACATTCCCAAGCAGATTAAAAATAACACCGGCCTTGCCCGACCATGTAGGGGCATTCGCCCAGACACCCGCCCAGACCAGGGGTTACCAGGTGGAGGGGTGGGGATCTACAGCTGGCATTGCCACGGGTACTCATGTTGGGCGAAGCGTGGGGGATGGGGCTGCTGCGGGTACACAAGTTGGACGAGGGGGGGCATGGGGGGTACGCGGAGTGGGTGGGGGCTGCGTGGAGTGAGAGGGGGGCGGGAGAGGGGCTGGGGGTGGGAGGGGGGCTGGAGGAAGCTGCGCGGGGTGGGAAGGGGTGCGCGGTGGGTGGGAGGGGGGTGCGCGGGGGTACTCACGTTGGGCGAGGCCTCCAGCATGTTGTCTCCATGCCAGCCACTGACGGGCACAAAGGGCACAGTGCTGGGGTTGTAGCCGATCTTCTTGATGTAGGCGCTGACCTCCTTGACGATCTCGTCGTAGCGTTTCTCGCTGTAGGGCGGTTCGGTGGAGTCCATCTTGTTGATGCCCACGATGAGCTGCTTGACCCCCAGAGTGTAGGCCAGCAGCGCGTGCTCCCGCGTCTGCCCGTTCTTGGAGATGCCAGCTTCAAATTCACCCACGCCCGCAGCCACTATCAGCACCGCACAGTCCGCCTGGGCCAGAGGGCAACGAGGGCAGTCAATCCTGACCCCTGACTCACTGACCATTGACCCCTGACACCGCAACCCCTGACCTCACGACATTGTGACCCGACACAACAACCCCTGACACCACGACCCCAACCCCTCCAACACCTGACCCCCAACCCCACTCCCCTTGATCCTACACCTCCCAACCCTGACCCCTGACACTGCGACCCCTGATCCCACAACCGGCCCCACACTGCCGGGTATGGGAGGGGTTGGGGGGTGGGGGGGGGGTGGGGGTGGGGGGTGGGGTGGGGGTGGGGGTTGAGGGGAGGGTGGGGGGGTGGGGGTGGGGAGGGTGGGGGGTTGGGGTGCGGGGAGGGGTGGGGGTGGGTGGGGGGTGGGGGGGGGGGGGGGGTGGGGGGGGTGGGGTGGGGGGGGGGGTTGGGGTTGGGGGTGGGTGTGGGGTGGGGGTTGGGGTTGGGGTGGGGGTGGGGGTGGGGGTGGGGGTGGGGGTGGGGGGGGTTGGGGTGGGGTGGGGTTGGGTTTGGGGTGGGGGTTGGGGTTGGGGTTGGGGTTGGGGTGGGGGTTGGGGTGGGGGTTGGGGAGGGGGGTTGGGGTGGGGGTTGGGTTGGGTTGAGGGGTCGGGGTGGGATAGCGCATGTTATCGGGGGTGCCACTGACCTGGGAGGTGCCGGTAATCATGTTCTTGATGAAGTCCCTGTGTCCAGGGGCGTCGATGATGGTGATGTAGAACTTTGGTGTTTCGAACTTCCACAGGGAGATGTCGATGGTGATACCACGCTCTCGCTCTGCCTTCAGCTTGTCCAGAACCCAGGCGTACTTGAAGGAGCCTTTTCCCATCTGCGGCAAGGCAGAACACAAGTAGCATTGTAGGGGAAAAGGCACAGAGTGCTGGAGTAACTCAGCGGCTCAGGCAGCATCTCTGTATCTTTGGTTCGGTCACATTTGGAGAGAGTGCTGTGTGCAGTTCTGGACGCCCCATTACAGGAAGGATGTGGAGGCTTTGGAGAGGTTTACCAGAGGGAAGCCTTGTTTAGGGGTTGTCAGCTACAGGGAGAGGTTGGACAGACGGACTGGTTTCTTTGGAACGCCGTAGGTTGCCGGGAGACCTGATACAAGTTTATGAAATTATGAGAGGCAGGAATAGGGTAGACAGTCAGAACATTTCTCCCAGGCTGGAAGTGTGATTGGGTGGCACAGTGGTAGAGTTGCTGCCTTACAGTGCCAGAGACCCTACGGAGTTTGCACGTTCTCCCCGTGACCGCGTGGGCTTTCTCTGGGTGCTCCGGTTTCCTCCCACACTCTGCAGACGTGCAGGTTTATACGTAAATTGACTTCGGTAAAATTAAAAATGATCCCGAGTGTGTAGAATAGTACTAGTGTACAGGGATCGCTGGTCGGCGCGGACTTGGTGGGCCGAAGGGCCTGTTTCCGTGCTGTATCTCTAAAGTCTGGAGGACATAAGTGAGAGGAGCAAGGTTTAAAGGAGATGTGCGGGGCAAGTTATTTTCTACACACAGGTGGGTGCTGGAACGAGCTGCTGAGGGTGGTGGTGGTGGTGGTGGTGGTGGTGGAAGATAGATAGCGGTGTTTGGCTCAGGATAGGCTCAGGATCTGCAGGGAATGGAGGGATAGGGATTATATGCAGGCAGATGAGATGGGCCGTTGTGGGCCAAAGGGCCTGTACCCATGCTGTATGACACTGACATTCCCTCATATTATGATCACTCTTCCCCAGGGGAGCCGGTGCTGAGAGCTGGGCGTGGAACATTGCTCACTTCATGCCCCATGGGTGCTGCCTGACCCACTGAGCATGTGTGTGTGCCCTGTTTGCTGATTGTACAAGGGTGGGGCTGTGCCACAGCACGGTGCGGGGGGTTGGATGGAGGTGTTTGTGGGCCCTCTAAACCCCCCTCGCTGACTGCTTTGGATCTGTCCTAATAATTAAGCCGTAGCCTTGATACAAAGTCTTGTTACTTCATAATCAATCCATGCCCAACATGCCTGCACTTGTTAGAGCCATCACTTTAGTTTAGTGATCACAGTTGAGCTGTCCACTGTGTACACATACAGGACAAAGGGAAGAAACTACTGCCAATACCATGACCAC
This sequence comes from Amblyraja radiata, assembly GCF_010909765.2. Classification (NCBI taxonomy): domain Eukaryota; kingdom Metazoa; phylum Chordata; class Chondrichthyes; order Rajiformes; family Rajidae; genus Amblyraja; species Amblyraja radiata. Next base: position 41,262,256 of record NC_045978.1, on the reverse strand, counting down.
CATCTCCGCCCCCACCAACTCGACTCCGATCAGTCTGAGGAATGGACACAAAATGCTGGAGTAACTCAGCAGGTCAGACAGCATCTCTGGGTGACGTTTTGGGCCGAGAACCTTCTTCAGACTGAGAGTCAGGGGTGAGGGAAACGAGAGATGTAGACGGTGAAAGATACATCGACTAAAGGTGCAGGTGTAGGCCATTCGGCCCTTCGAGCCAGCACCGCCATTCAATATGATCATGGCTGATCATCCACAATCAGTACCCCCTTCCTGCCTTCTCCCCATATCCCTTGATTCCGCTATCCCTAAGAGATCTAGCCCTAAGAGATCTAACTCTCTTTTGAATGCATCCAGTGAATTGGCCTCCACTGCCTTCTGAGGCAGGGAATTGCACAAATTCACAACTCTCTGGGTGAAAAAGGTTTTTCCTCATCTCAGTTCTAAATGGCCTTATTCTCAAACTGTGGCCCCTGGTTCTCGACTCCCCCAACATCGGGAACATGTTTCCTGCATTTAGCATGTCCAATCCCTTAATAATTTAATATGTTTTTATAAGATACCCTCTCATCCTTCTAAATTCCAGTGAATACAAGCCCAGTCGCTCCATTCTTTCATCATATGACATTCCCGCCTTCGGGAATTAACCTGATGAACCTACGCTGCACTCCCTCAATAGCAAGAATGTCCTTCCTCAAATTAGGAGACCAAAACTGCACACAATACTCCAGGTGTGGTCTCACCAGGGCCCTGTATAACTCCAGATGGACCTCTTTGCTCCTATACTCAAATGTAGGGAGGACAATGAATGAAAGGTATACAAAAAAGTTACAATTATAAAGGAAACAGGCCCTTGTTAGTTGTTTGTTGGGTGAAAATGAGAAGCCAGTGTGACTTGGGTGGAGGAAGGATAGAGAGAGAGAGAGGGAATGCCGGGGCTACCTGAAGTTAGAGAAATCAATATTCATACCACTGGGCTGTAAGCTGCCTAAGCGAAATATGAGATGCTGTTCCTCCAATTTGCGGTTTGCCTCACTCTGACAATGGAGGAGACAGAGGACAGAAAGGTCTGAGGAATGGTCCTGACCCGAAACGTGGTCTGTCCATTCTTTGTCTGTCTTTGTTGCCCCAACATCCTGGATCCAGCAAAGGTGAAGAGGGTCCCTGCCACCTTGCCCTAGCAGTGGTGACAATGTCCCAACAAGTAAATCCCTTCCTCCTACCACCCCAACACTGGCCTCTCCGCTACAGACACAAAGTGCTGGCGTAACTCAGCGGCTCAGGCAGCATCTCTGGAGAGAAGGAATAGGTGACGTTTTGGGTCGAGACCTTTCCTCAAACCCAAAACGTCACCTATTCCTTTTCACCAGGGATGCTGCATGAACCACTGAGTTATTCCAGCTTTTTGTGTTTATTTTTGGCTTAAACCAGCATCTGCAGTTCCTTCCTACACGTGATAGGTGGTTGACTCTGGGTGTGGGGAGTGGGATAACATAAAACTAATGGACTCGATGGGCCAAAGGGCCTGTTTCACAGATTTCAGTAGCCTGGATAATGCGGCAGCTCACAGGGTCCTGGACCACCCTGCCCATCCACCGGCAAACCCGAGCCCGTACCGACTGCCGGTGTTATCAAACTCCCCAACCTCACCCCAGGGAGAGGCAGAGGCTGTGCTGGGATGGTGGCCATTGTCGTGGCACCCAGCTGGGATTGTATTTACTACACTGGGACACTGGTGGGATTGTGGTTCCTCTGCTGAGATTGTGCTGGAATTGTAGTTACTGTGCTGGGATCGTACTGGGAATATTGTTACTGTGCGGGGACTGGGCAGGGATTGTAGTTCCTGTGCTGGGACTGTGGTCACTATGTTAGGATGCTGTTGGAACTCTGCTGGGACTGGGATTGCAGTGTGTGTTCTTGGACCATGGTCACTGTGCTGGGATTCCAGTCACTTTGCTGGGACTGTGGTGGGATTGTACCCCACGCTCCACCATTGTACTGATTAGTGGTGGGTGCTGGGTGGGTGGGTGCTGGGTGGATGGGTGCTGGGTGGATGGGTGGGAGGTGGGAGGGTGCTGGGTGGGAGGGTGCTGGGTGGGTGGATGCTGGGTGGGTGGGTGCTGGGTGGATGGTGGGTGCTGGGTGGATGGTGGGTGCTGGGTGGGTGGGTGGGTGCTGGGTGGGTGGGTGCTGGGTGGGGGGGTGCTGGGGGGGGGAGGGTGGTGGGGTGGGGGTGGGGGGGGGGGGGTGGGGGGGGGTGGGTGGGGGGAGGGGGGATGGGGGGGGAGGGTGGGATGGTGGGGGATGGGGGGGGGGGGGGGGGGGGGGGGGGGGGGGGGGGTGGAGGGGAGGGTGCTGGGGGGGGGGGGTGCGGGGGGGGTGGATGATGGGGGGGGGGGGTGATGGGGGGATGGGGGTGGTGGGTGGATGGGGGGTGATGGGGGGATGGGGGGGTAGTGGGTGGGGGTGTGCTGGGTGGGCTGGGGGTGCTGGGTGGATCGGGTGGGGTGAGGGGTGGGTGGGTGCTGGGTGGGAGGGTGATGGCGTGGATGGGGTGACTGGGGGGAGGGTGACTGGGTGGATGGTTGGTGGGTTGCTGGGTGGATGAGGTGCTGGGTGATGGGGTGAGTGCTGGACTGGGTGGGTGATGGGTTGGTGAGCGGTGCTGGGTGGATGGGTGCTGGGTGGATGGGTGGGTGCTGGGTGGGAGGGTGCTGGGTGGGTGCTGGGTGGGTGGGTGCTGGATGGGTGGGTGGGTGCTGGGTGGGTGCTGGGTGGATGGGTGGGTGCTAGGTGGATGGGTGCTTTGCTGGGTGGGTGGGTGGGTGCTGGATGGGTGGGTGGGTGCTTTGCTGGGTGGGTGGGTGCTGGATGGGTGGGTGGGTGCTGGGTGGGTGGGTGCTGGGTGGATGGGTGGGTGGGTGCTGGGTTTTACTGTGTTACCTCGGCCGCCTCCTTCTCGAACTTCTCGATGGTTCTCTTGTCGATGCCACCACATTTGTAGATGAGGTGCCCGGTGGTGGTGGATTTGCCCGAGTCCACATGTCCGATCACCACAATGTTGATGTGAACCTTCTCCCTGCCCATCCTGGAGCCTGCAAACCTGTGGGTAGTGGGAGGTTCAGTGTGGGGGGGGGGGGCTCAGAGTGGAGGGTCAGGGTGTGTGGGGTGGGGGGGGGGGGGGGTCAGTATAGGGGGGGTCAGTAGAAGGGGCAGAGTGGGGGGGTCAGTATAAGGGGGTCAGGGTGTGTGGGTCGGGGGGGGGGGGTCAGTATAGGGGGGTCAGTAGAAGGGGCAGAGTGGGGGAGTCAGTATAAGGGGGTCAGGGTGTGTGGGTCGGGGGGGGTCAGTAGAAGGGGCAGAGTGGGGGAGTCAGTATAAGGGGGTCAGGGTGTGTGGGTCGGGGGGGGTCAGTAGAAGGGGCAGAGTGGGGGGGGGGGGGTCAGAGTCGGGGAGGTCATGGTGGGGGGAGGGGGTAACACGGGGCTGGTCCCGAAATATCAACCCATTCACATGCTCCCCCCTCCCCGCGGCTCACAGCCCCCACACACGGTGCTCCCCCCCCCCCCCCTCCCTCCCTCTCCCTCTCTATTTCCATCTGTTACTATCACTCGCTCTATTTTAAACCGGCCATTTATTCTGCGATCTTTCTCCTCTATAGAGGGCCAACTCCCCCCATCTCCCTCCCCACCGCATCTCCCCCTCCCTTCCCCCTCCCTCTCTCCCTATCTCTCCTTCTACCCCCCCTCACTCACTCTCTCTCTCTCCCTCTACCCCCCCCCCCTCCCCCTCTCCCATCCACTGCCGATCCCTCTCCCCCGCATCCACCTGTCTCCTGTCTCCCCCCCTCCACCTCCACCCTCTGCCTGTCTGTCTCCTGTCTCCCCGCGGCGGGCCGGGCCGGGCCGGGCGCTCCCTCACCTGCGGGTGGAGCGGGGAGCGGACGCTGCGAGTCGCCGCTATTTATTGCGGGGGAGGGCGGTGTCGGTGCCGGCGCTGCGCAAATGCAGACCCGCCCCCCCCCCCCCCCCTCCCCCTCCCCCTCCCCGCCCCCCCTCTACAGCAATGCGGTAACGCGGCGGCCGCCGGGCGCGGACACACTGCGGACAGGGGAGGGAGAGATTGGGTGGATGGGGGAGAGAGATGGTGACGGAGGGAGAGTTTGGGTGAGAGGGGGGGGAGAGGGAATGATCGGCACAATTGAGGGGTGTGGGAGAGGCGGGCAGGGTTCCTTTGGTTTATGGTGGAGAAGCGACGGTGAATTGGGGCAGTGAGTCCGGTACTGACAACACCTGCCCCAGTGGACATTGAAACAGCGGCCCTGTGTGGGTGTGTACAGTGTGTGTGGAGTGTGTGTGTGTGTGTACAGTGTGTGTGTGTGTAGTGTGTGTGTGTGTGTACAGTGTGTGTGTGTGGAGTGTGTGTGTAGTGTGTGTGTGTGTGTACAGTGTGAGTGTGTGTGGAGTGTGTGTGTGTGTACAGTGTGAGTGTGTGTGTGTGTGGAGTGTGTGTGTGTGTACAGTGTGAGTGTGTGTGTGTGTGGAGTGTGTGTGTGTGTGTACAGTGTGAGTGTGTGTGTGTGTGGAGTGTGTGTGTGTGTACAGTGTGTGTGTGTGTGTGTACAGTGTGAGTGTGTGTGTGGAGTGTGTGTGTGTGTACAGTGTGAGTGTGTGTGGAGTGTATGTGTGGGTGTGTACAGTGTGTGTGGGTGTGTACAGTGTGTGTGTTAGTGTGTGCAGTCTGCATGTGTGTGCATGGCACGGACTCCCAGACAGTGGGGTCCCAACCTGAATCGTGGTGTGTGCACTGCCTCCACAGATGCTGCCTGATCCGCTGGGTTCCTCCAGCACTGTGTGTTTTCTCCTGCCAGCGGCCCATGTTGTCCCTGTGCACGCGTCTACAATCGAGAACAGCAGCTCCCGTGAACACAATAAATAACAGCCCTGCCGACCCTGGGGATTTGCAGCCTTGATGTTTATTCTGGGCAATAACACTCCCTTGTCAATGCCTCTGGGGAAAGAAAGCATGCGGGAGGAACTCAGCAGGTTAGGCAGCATCTGTGGCGGCAATGGACCCATCTTCAGACTGACTGAGGGGGGGTGGGTGATAGTGTGAGAAGCTGCAGGTGATGAGTAAACTAGACAAAAAGGTGCAGATGGTGGCATCGAAAAACTGTAACGTCCAGGTTCATGAGCAGCTTCCTCCCTACAGCCATCAGCTTATTAAACATGACAACCTTGTGTGTCCTTGGGCAAGACACTTCACCCACCTTTGCCTGTGTGTGTGGATGTAATTATGTGAAGCACTTTGGGGTCAATGCAAGTTGACTAAAAATGTGCTATATAAATAAAGAAATTTAATTTAACCAAATAAACTCCAAACTATTTAGGCGGGGGCATTACTTTTGACTTTGGACTGCCGTTACTTATTTGTCTGTTTTTATTTCTTCTATATTACTAAAAGTCTGATCTTGACCATTTCCTGTACTGTATATTGATTTTAGAAAAAACGCTGCCACTTACGGCTGTGATTTTTGACCATCTTACTCAGAATCCCCCTCCGCTGCGCAGGACAAGAGGATTTTTCCCATCGATGGAAAATAAGTTATTATTGTTTTTAAAATGTTGAGATTCTCTCTCCTGTCAATCACACCATGAAGGCCACGCCCCTTCTGGTGGGAGGGGGGAGAGACTATAAAACCCAGAAATGTGGGTGTGGCTCAGTCTCTGCAAGATGGAGGAGGGAGCGGTCAGATCTCGCTGCCTTTAGTGGCCTTGAACCCTGCTTGAAATGGTAAGAAACTGCACTTGAATTTGGTGGCCTTGCACCCTGCTTGAAATGGAATTTTAACGAATAGCCGTGAGTCAACAGCCCGCCCCCCAGCTGTGAGTGAGGGAGCTGCTAGCACAAGAATTCATTTGGCCCACAAAGTCCATACTAGCCGTCTGGAAACCAGTCCCTTCAGCCCACAACACCCATACTAGCGCTCCAGAAAGCCCCCCCCACTAGCTACCAATATTGGAATCGGTGGAATCTTGCGTTGGGGGACCAACCCTCCCGTGAGATGCTGGGACCCAACGGGTCCCACTTAGTCTAGTATATATATATATATATATATATATATATACTGAACCTTTGTTGTTGTTTATTGTGGGTTTTACAGAGTACTATGTTTACATATCTGTCATCATGCTGCAAGTAAGAATGTAATTGTTCTGGTTTGGGACACATGACAATAAAATTCTCTTGAACATGGATGAGGGAGGGGTGTTGGGAAGAAGGAAATTAGATGGAAAGAAAAATTAGGATCTGGAGTAGAGAAGGATTAGGGGCTGGTTGGTGGGGGCATGGGAGTAGACGGTAAGGTGTGCAGGGATGGAGCAGGATGGGATGGGGAGCGGGGTAGTGGAGAATTCAATATTCATGCAGCTTGGGTGTAAGCTGCCCGAATGGAACTGTTCCTCCAGTTTGCATGTGGCCTCACTCTGACAGCGGAGGAGGCCCAGGACAGGAATGTCAGGGTGGCAATTGGATTGAATTGGATACATTTTATTAGCCAAGTATGTATACATACAAGGAATTTGCCTTGATGCTTTGCTCACAAGTAACAACACAATATATATTAGACAATTAACAATTAAACATTGTAATTTAAACATGTGAAGAATGAAATAAAATACCAGAGCAAAAGGAGGCTACAGACTTTTGGCTGTTGAGTAGAGCTACTGCTCGTGGAAAAAAGCTGTTTTTATGTCTGGCTGTGGCGGCTTTGACAGTCCGGAGTCGCCTTCCAGAGGGAAGTGATTCAAAGAGTTTGTGACCAGGGTGAGAGGGGTCAGAGATGATCTTACCCGCTCGCTTCCTGGCCCTTGCAGTGTACAGTTCGTCTATGGGGGGGGAAGGTTGCAGCCAACAACCTTCTCGGCTGATCGAATGATGCGCTGCAGCCTCCGGTTGTCATGCTTTTGGTGGCTGAGCCAAACCAGACCATGATGTGCTATATAAATAAATGTGACTTGACTTGACTTGATGATGGAGAAGGTGCGGGCACTCTATGATGGCTGTATAAAACGGGACTATCATTGCCTGTGCCTCCCATTTAAGGTCCCTGGAGTTGATGGTTCCAAGGAACTTAAATGGCTCCACAGATGTGACTGTGGTGTTGTTGATGGTGAGTGGGGGGAGGGGAGGGGGAGCTCTCCTAAAGTCTACAATCAATTCCATCGTCTTAAGAGCATTGAGCTCCAGGTTGTTGCGATGGAACCAGGACGCCAGCTGTGTCACTTCCTGCCTGCAGGCAGATCCCTCCCCATCCTGGATCAGTCCAATCAGGGTTGTGTCGTCCGCAAACTTGGGAAGCTTGACAGAAGAGTCTGTGGAGGTGCAGTCATTGGTGTAGAGAGACTAAAGGAGAGGGGAGAGTACACAGCCTTGCGATGCTCCTATGCTGAGGGTCTGCGGGTCCAAGGTGTGCTTTCCCAGCCTCACATGCTGCTTCCTGTCTGTCAGGAAGTTGATGATCCAAACTTCTGCTCCAAGCTGGAGGATGAGACAGATGTTCGGCAGCTGTGGCGGGGCCTGAATGCAATCACCTCCTACAAGGTGAAACCAGGAGGCAGCTCGAATGTCGTCGAAATATCACTCCCTGATGAGCTCAATGCGTTTTACGCACGCTTTGATAGGGAGAACACCGATGTGCCTTCCTGAGCCCCCATTCGCTGTGATGGTATTTCAGTCTCAGTCACAGAGACCCATGTCAGGAAATCCTTCAGAGGGGTGAACCCTCGAAAAGCGCCTGGACCTGATGGTATACCTGGTTGTGTTCTAAAAACCTGTGCGGACCAACTGGCTGGAGTTTTTACGGACATTTTCAACCTCTCACATCTGAGGTCTGAGGTTCCCACCTGCTTCAAAAGGGCATCAATTATACCGGTGCCCAAGAAGAGTAAGGTGACATACCTCAATGACTATCGACCAGTGGCACTAACGTCGGTGGTGATGAAGTGCTTCGAGAGGTTGATCATGGCGCAAATCAACTCCTACCTCGACAAAAACCTGGACCCACTGCAGTTCGCTTACCGCCACAACAGATCAACGATGGATGCGATCTCGCTAGCCCTCCACTCCGCTCTGGACCACTTGGACAACAAAAACTCATATGTCAGGCTGTTATTCATTGATTACAGCTCGGCATTTAATACAATCATCCCCTCCAAGCTGGTTACCAAACTCGCAGAACTGGGTCTCTGCTTATCCCTCTGCAATTGGATGCTTGACTTCCTCATTCACAGACCACAGTCTGTTCGTATTGGTGGAAATGTGTCAGCCTCGATAACAATCAGCACGGGAGCACCTCAAGGCTGCATACTCAGCCCCCTGCTGTACTCACTCTATACTCATGACTGCGTAGCCGGTCATAGTGCGAACTCCATCATCAAGTTAGCTGACGACACCACTTTTTGTGGGACATATCACTGATGGGGATGAGTCAGAGTATAGAAGAGAGATCGAGCAACTGTCCATATGGTGCCAGCACAATAACCTGGCCCTCAACACCAGCAAAACCAAGGAACTGATTGTGGACTTTGGAAGGAGTAGGAGGGGGACCCACAGCCCTGTTTATATCAACCGGTCGATGGTTGAAAGGGTCAAGAGCTTCAAATTCCTGGGCGTGCACATCTCTGAAAATCTTTCCTGGTCCGATAACACTGATGAAATTATAAAGAAAGCACATCAGCGCCTCTACTTCCTGAGAAGATTACGGAGAGTCGGTTTGTCAAGGAGGACTCTCTCTAACTTCTACAGGTGCACAGTAGAGAGCATGCTGACCGGTTGCATCGTGGCTTGGTTCGGCAACTTGAGAGGAAAAGACTACAAAACGTAGTAAACACTGCCCAGTCCATCATCGGTTCTGACCTCCCTTCCATCGAGGGGATCTATCACAGTCGCTGCCTCAAAAAGGCTGGCAGTATCATCAAGGACCTACACCATCCTGGCCACACACTCATCTCCCTGCTACCTTCAGGTAGAAGGTACAGGAGCCTGAAGACTGCAACGACCAGGTTCAGGAATAGCTACTTCCCCACAGCCATCATGCTATTAAACTTGGCTCGGACAAATTCTGAACATTAATAGCCCATTATCTGTTATTTGCACTTTATCAGTTTATTTATTCATGTGTGTATATATTTATATAATGGTATATGGACACACTGATCTGTTTTGTAGTCAATGCCTACTATGTTCTGTTGTGCTGAAGCAAAGCAAGAATTGCATTGTCCTATACAGGGACACATGACAATAAACTCTCTTGAATCTCTTGAATCCACTGACAGGGGTTCAGGCACAGTCAACTGGGAGAGTTTGGAGTGTAATAGCTCTGGCACAATGGTGTTGAACAAAATCCATGCATAGATCCCCTGGTGGTCTGGTTGCTGGAAGATGAAGTGCAGGCCTAGGTTGACTGTGTCATCCACTGATCTATTTGCCCACTATATTTTTTTTAAGAAGGGAGGGAGAGAGAAAACGGGGAATTACAGACCAGTTAGTCTAACATCGGTAGTGGGGAAACTGCTAGAGTCAGTTATTAAAGATGGGATAGCAGCACATTTGGAAAGTGGTGAAATCATTGGACAAAGTCAGCATGGATTTACAAAAGGTAAATCATGTCTGACGAATCTTACAGAATTTTTCGAGGATGTAACTAGTAGCGTGGATAGGGGAGAACCAGTGGATGTGGTGTATCTGGACTTCCAGAAGGCTTTCGACAAGGTCCCACATAAGAGATTAGTTTACAAACTTAAAGCACACGGCATTGGGGGTTCAGTATTGATGTGGATAGAGAACTGGCTGGCAAACAGGAAGCAAAGAGTAGGAGTAAACGGGTCCTTTTCACAATGGCAGGCAGTGACTAGTGGGGTACCGCAAGGCTCAGTGCTGGGACCCCAGCTATTTACAATATATATTAATGATCTGGATGAGGGAATTGAAGGCAATATCTCCAAGTTTGCGGATGACACGAAGCTGGGGGGCAGTGTTAGCTGTGAGGAGGATGCTAGGAGACTGCAAGGTGACTTGGATAGGCTGGGTGAGTGGGCAAATGTTTGGCAGATGCAGTATAATGTGGATAAATGAGAGGTTATCCATTTTGGTGGCAAAAACAGGAAAGCAGACTATTATCTAAATGGTGGCCGACTAGGAAAAGGGGAGATGCAGCGAGACCTGGGTGTCATGGTACACCAGTCATTGAAAGTGGGCATGCAGGTGCAGCAGGCAGTGAAGAAAGCGAATGGTATGTTAGCTTTCATAGCAAAAGGATTTGAGTATAGGAGCAGGGAGGTTCTACTGCAGTTGTACAGGGTCTTGGTGAGACCACACCTGGAGTATTGCGTACAGTTTTGGTCTCCAAATCTGAGGAAGGACATTATTGCCATAGAGGGAGTGCAGAGAAGGTTCACCAGACTGATTCCTGGGATGTCAGGACTGTCTTATGAAGAAAGACTGGATAGACTTGGTTTATACTCTCTAGAATTTAGGAGATTGAGAGGGGATCTTATAGAAACTTACAAAATTCTTAAGGGGTTGGACAGGCTAGATGCAGGAAGATTGCTCCCGATGTTGGGGAAGTCCAGGACAAGGGGTCACAGCTTAAGGATAAGGGGGAAATCCTTTAAAACCGAGATGAGAAGAACTTTTTTCACACAGAGAGTGGTGAATCTCTGGAACTCCCTGCCACAGAGGGTAGTCGAGGCCAGTTCATTGGCTATATTTAAGAGGGAGTTAGATGTGGCCCTTGTGGCTAAGGGGATCAGAGGGTATGGAGAGAAGGCAGGTACGGGATACTGAGTTGGATGATCAGCCATGATCATATTGAATGGCGGTGCAGGCTCGAAGGGCCGAATGGCCTACTCCTGCACCTAATTTCTATGTTTCTATGTTTCTATGCAAACTGCAGGGAGTCCAGCAGGGGGTTTGTGACATTTTTCAGCACAAGTCTTTCAAGGGTCTTCATGATTGCAGCGGTCAGTGCGACAGGCCTGTAGTCATTAAGACAAGTAATCCTTGGCCTTTTGGGTACAGGAACAATAGTGGAGACTTTGAAGCAGGCAGGGACTGTACATGTTTGCAGGGACCGATTGAAAATGGCTGTGTAGACTGATGCCAGTTGTTCGGCACAGAGCTTGAGGGTAGAGGGGGAAACATTGTCCGGTCCTGGATAATTCCGGCTTTTCTGTCTTCTGAACAGCCTCTCCACCTCCTCAATTGCTATTGTTAGTGATGGAGAAGTGGCCAGACTGATGTTGGGCAGGAAGGAGAGGGTGTGTAGTGGACGAGGGCTCAGACTTTGTAGACTGGAGTCAGGCTGTAAGGAGGAGTGAAGTGGTGATTGGGGAGGAGTGGGTGGGGGTTCCGGGGTTATGTTTCTGTTTATCGAACCTGCAGTGGGACTCGTTTAGGTCTTTGGTCAGCTGACGATTGTCCAAGGAATGGGAAAAGGAGTTAAAGTAGTTAGCAACCGGGAGATCCAGCAGGCCTTGGTGGGCCGAGCACGTGTCCGGTGAAACGGTCACTGAGTCTGCGCTTGGTCTCACCGATGTACAGGAGGCCGCATTGGGAACACTGGATATGTAGATGAGGTTAGAGGAGGTGCATATGAACCTCTCTCTCGGCTGGAAGGACCGCTGGGTGAGGGAGGAGGTATATCCTTAGATCAGCTTTCTCCCCCGGCCCCATAGTAGAAGTGTCCACGTCACGGGGCTGGAAACTGGAAGTATCCCGAGCTAATTCTGCTACCACCATCATCTATTGCAACAAGTGATGGCTCACACTGATTGTCACCGGAAGCTCAGGGTGGACGATGACAGCGAGGTCGACATTTGAAACATGGAAGATGGACACAAAAGAAGAAGCTTTCTCCCCCCTACTCCTTCAGCCACACCCTCCACAGATGCTGCCTGACCCGCTGTTCTTCCAGCACTTGGTGTTTTGATGAAGATTCCAGCGTCTGCAGCCTCTAGTGTCCTGTCACCATGGGAACGAGCAGCCTGTGTGCAGGTCATGGGAACTGAGGGATCATGTTTGTTCCAGCCAATAGCTCCCTCTACACACAACACCCAGTACTGCACGTCCCATGCACAATGCAGAGAGGAACACACATGTGTGAGTGTGGAGCACACCCACTGTCTGTGAGTGTGAGTAAGTATGTGTGTGGGTGTGTGAGTGTGAGTGTGCGTGTGAGTGTGCGTGTGTGTGTGTGTGATCATGTGTGTGATCATGTGTGTGTGTGTGTGAGCATGTGTGTGAGTGTGTGTGTGAGCGTGTGTGTGTGAGCGTGCATGTGAGTGTGTGAGCGCACGTGTGTGTATAGAGCACACCCACTGTGTGAGTGTGTGTGTGAGTATGAGTGTGTGAGTGTGTGTAACCTGCTGCTTGGATTGTACATGTCACACCTCTATCCTGGGCCGTGCAGTGCTTGGGAACACGTCAGTGCAGTATTGTGGGGGTGGGTGAGTGACCCAGACAATGTCTAGTGCGCCAGTCTAGTGACCCCAACGTCTGTCTAGTGAGCCAGATGCACTGTCTACCGTCCCAAACTGCCCATCTAGTGACCCAGACGCCCCTGTCTAGTGACCGAGGTGGATTACCCTGTCTAGTGACCCAGACAACCTGTCTAGTGACCTGTCTAGTGATCCAGACATCCTCCGTCTAGTGACCCAGACATGCTATCTAGTGACCCAGACACGCTGTCTAGTGATGCAGACAACCTGTCTAATGACCTGTCGAGTGATCCAGACATCCTCTGGCCAGTGACCCAGACAGACAAAAGTGCTGGAGAAACTCAGCGGGTGAAGCAGCATCTATGGAGTAAAGGAAATAGGCAACGTTTTGGGCCGAAACCCTTCTTCAGACTGATGTAGGGTGGGGGGGAGGGGCGGGGAGAAGAAAGGAGAAAGGAAGAGGTGGAGCCAGAGGGCTGAGGCAGAGCTGAGATGGGGAGGAGACAGCAAGGGCTACCGGAAATTGGAGGTCAATGTTCATGCCGCTAGGGTACAAACTGCCCAAGCGGAATATGAGGTGCTGCTCCTTCAATTTCCGCTGTTGCTCACTCTGGCCATGGAGGAGGTCCAGGACAAAAAGGTCGGATTCAGAATGGGAGGGGTAGTTGAAGTGCTGAGCCACAGGGAGATCAGGTTGGTTAATGCAGACCGAGCAGAGGTGTTCGGCGTGACCCAGACATGTTGTCTAGTGACCCAGACGTCCCTCTAATAATCTAGACACACTCTCTAGTGACCCAGACATGCCTACTGACCCAAATGCCCCATCTAGTGACCCAGACAACCTGTCTAGTGACCCAGACACTTGTTTAGTGACCCAGTCCCATCTTGCGACTTAGTGATCCAGACATCCATCTTCTGCTGACACCCGTCTAGTGAGTCAGACAGCAGTCTATGTACCCAGATGCCCTTGTCTAGTGACCCAGACCCCCATCTCGCGACCTGTCTAGTGATCCAGACATCCTCCGTCGAGTGACCCGGACACCCTGTCTAGTGACCCAGACACCCTGTCTAGTGACCCAGACACCCACCTAGTGAACTGTCTCGTGATCCAGACATCCCCCATCTAGTGATAGGCACTAAATGCTGGAGTAACTCAGCAGGACAGGCAGCATCACTGGAGAGAAGGAATAGGTGACGTTTTGGGTCGAGACCCTGAGAGTCATAGAGTGATACATCGTGGAAACAGGCCCTTCGGCCCAACGTGCCCACACTGGCCAACATGTCCCGGCTACACTAGACCCACCTGCCTGTGTTTGGTCCATATCCCTCCAAACCTGTCCTATCCATGTACCTATCTAACTGTTTAGTCCCAGCCTCAACGACCTCTTCTGGCAGCTTGTTTCGTACACCCACGTGAAAAAGTTACCCCTCAGATTCCTATTAAATCTTTTCCCCTTCACCTTGAACCTATGTCCTCTGGTCCTCGATTCACCTACTCTGGCCAAGAGACTCTATCTGATCTATTCCTCTCATGATTTTATACACCTCTATAAGATCACCCCTCATCCTTCTGCGCTCCAATGAATAGAGTCCCAGCCTATTCAACCTCTCCCTATAGCTCAGACCCTCTAGTCCTGGCAACATCTTCGTAAATCTTCTCTGTTTCCAGCTTGACAATATCTTTCCTGTAACATGGTTTCCAGAATTGAACACAATACTCTAAATGTGGTCTCACCAACATCTTATACAACTGCAACATGACCTCCCAAGGTCTAGACCCTTCTTTAGACGAGAGTCAGGGGAGGGAGATACACAGACACAAGGAGGGGTAGGATGAGACATCCAAAGAAATGTAGAATAGATGATTGTTAGCTGGAGGACAACAAAGCAAACAGAGGTCAAATGTAATCGGGGGCAGTCAGACTGGTTGGAGAATTTGGAAGGGGGAGGGATGGAGAGAGAGAAAAAGCAAGGCTCTCGTCTGAAGAAGGATCTCGACCGAAACGTCACCCATTCCTTCTCTCCAGCGATGCTTCCTATCCCGCTGAGCTACTCCAGCTTTTTTTGTCTACTTTTGGTGTAAACCAGCATCTGCTGTCCCTTCCTGCACATCCTCCATCTAGTGACCCAGACTCCCAGTCTATTGACACAGACTCACCATCTAATGGCCCTCTAATGACCTTGACATCCAGGCTAGTGACACAGACACTGATCTAGTGAGCCAGAGACAACCCGTCTAGTGACCTGTCTCGTGAGTCAGACACCAGGCTGGGGAGTCAGACATGCCATCGAGTGACCCAGACACAACATCTAGTAACCTGTCTAGTGACCCAGACACCCTCCATCTAATGACCCAGACACCCCGTCTAGTGACCCAGACACCATGTCCAGTGACCTGTTTAGTGACCCAGACACCCTCCATCTAATGACCCAGACTCCTCGTCTAGGTACCCAGACTCCCCATCTAGTGACCCAGAGGCCAGTTGTCTGCAGCCCCAGGGGAAGGTTGTGGGGGGCAGGGGAAGAACATAGAAAATAGGTGCAGGAGGAGGCCTGGTGTCTGACTCACTAGACTCACTATTCATTGCGATCATGGTACCACCATTCATTGCGATCAAGAAACCACTTGGACACAGGGAGATATGTTGGCAGCAACTTTAACCAGGGGCGAGGTGTCGGGAGGCCACTGGGCAGCTAATGTACATGACACACAGCGGGTGCTGGAACTGAGTGTTGTGTTTGATTCAGACAACAGAGTTTGATTCACTAGGTAATGTATTACATTACTAAATAAGGCACGTACACTCAAGAATCCCCGAATATCCCCCGAACCCACTAGCGAACCTCGAGTACACAGCAGAGCACGCCACAGGATGTTTCTACACTCATGTCCCCGTACACACTCACACATCCCTGTACACTCACACATCCCTGTACACTCACACATCCCTGTACACACTCACACATCCCTGTACACACTCACACATCCCTGTACACACTCACACATCCCTGTACACACTCACACATCCCTGTACACACTCACACATCCCTGTACACACTCACACATCCCCGTACACACTCACATCCTTGTACACACTCACACATCCCTGTACACACTCACACATCCCTGTACACACTCACACATCCCTGTACACACTCACACATCCCTGTACACACTCACACATCCCTGTACACACTCACACATCCCTGTACACACTCACACATCCCTGTACACACTCACACATCCCTGTACACACTCACACATCCCCGTACACACTCACATCCTTGTACACACTCACACATCCCCGTACACACTCACACATCCCTGTACACGCTCACACATCCCTGTACACACTCACACATCCCTGTACAGTCACACATCCCTGTACACTCACACATCCCCGTACACACTCACACATCCCTGTAGTCACACATCCCTGTACACACTCACACATCCCTGTACACACTCACACATCCCTGTACACACTCACACATCCCTGTACACACTCACACATCCCTGTACACACTCACACATCCCTGTACACTCACACATCCCTGTACACACTCACACATCCCTGTACACACTCACACATCCCTGTACACACTCACACATCCCTGCACACACTCATACTTCCCTGTACACACTCACACATCCCTGTACACACTCACATCCCTGTACACACTCACACATCCCGGTACACACTCACACATCCCTGTACACACTCACACATCCCTGTACACACTCACACATCCTTGTACACACTCACACATCCCTGTACACACTCACACATCCCTGTACACAGTCGCACATCCCGGAACACACTCACACATCCTTGTACACACTCACACATCCCTGTACACACTCACACATCCTTGTACACACTCACACATCCCTGTACACACTCACACATCCCTGTACACACTCACACATCCCTGTACACACTCACACATCCCGGTACACACTCACACATCCCCGTACACACTCACACATCCCTGTACACACTCACACATCCTTGTACACACTCACACATCCCGGCACACACTCACACATCCCCGTACACACTCACACATCCTTGTACACACTCACACATCCCTGTACACTCACACATCCTTGTACACACTCACACATCCTTGTACACACTCACACATCCCTGTACACACTCACACATCCCTGCACACTCACACATCCCTGTACACACTCACACATCCCCGTACACACTCACATCCTTGTACACACTCACACATCCCCGTACACACTCACACATCCCTGTACACACTCACACATCCCTGTACACACTCACACATCCCTGCACACTCACACATCCCTGTACACACTCACACATCCCTGTACACACTCACACATCCCTGTACACACTCACATCCTTGTACACACTCACACATCCCTGTACACACTCACACATCCCTGTACACTCACATCCCTGTACACACTCACACATCCCTGTA
This sequence comes from Amblyraja radiata, assembly GCF_010909765.2. NCBI lineage: Eukaryota > Metazoa > Chordata > Chondrichthyes > Rajiformes > Rajidae > Amblyraja > Amblyraja radiata. Next base: position 41,245,301 of record NC_045978.1, on the reverse strand, counting down.
CACACTCACACATCCCTGTACACACTCACATCCTTGTACACACTCACACATCCCTGTACACACTCACACATCCCTGTACACTCACATCCCTGTACACACTCACACATCCCTGCACACACTCACACGTTCCTGTACACACTCACACATCCCCGTACACACTCACATCCTTGTACACACTCACATATCCCCGTACACACTCACACATCCCTGTACACACTCACACATCCCTGTACACACTCACACATCCCTGCACACTCACACATCCCTGTACACACTCACACATCCCTGTACACACTCACACATCCCTGTACACACTCACATCCTTGTACACACTCACACATCCCTGTACACTCACACATCCCCGTACACACTCACACATCCCTGAACACACTCACACATCCCTGTACACACTCACACATCCCTGCACACTCACATATCCCTGTACACACTCACACATCCCTGTACACACTCACATCCTTGTACACACTCACACATCCCTGTACACACTCACATCCTTGTACACACTCACACATCCCTGTACACACTCACACATCCCTGTACACTCACATCCCTGTACACACTCACACATCCCTGCACACACTCACACGTTCCTGTACACACTCACACATCCCCGTACACACTCACATCCTTGTACACACTCACATATCCCCGTACACACTCACACATCCCTGTACACACTCACACATCCCTGTACACACTCACACATCCCTGTACACTCACACATCCCTGTACACACTCACACATCCCTGCACTCACACATCCCTGTACACACTCACACATCCCTGTACACACTCACACATCCCTGTACACACTCACATCCTTGTACACACTCACACATCCCTGTACACTCACACATCCCTGTACACTCACATCCCTGTACACACTCACACATCCCTGCACACTCACACATCCCTGTACACTCACATCCCTGCACACACTCACACATCCCTGTACACACTCACACATCCTTGTACACACTCACACATCCCTGTACACTCACACATCCCTGTACACACTCACACATCCCTGTACACTCACATCCCTGTACACACTCACACATCCCTGTACACACTCACACATCCCTGTACACACTCACACATCCCTGTACACACTCACACATCCCTGTACACACTCACACATCCCTGTACACACTCACACATCCCTGTACACACTCACACATCCCTGTACACACTCACACATCCCTGTACACACTCACATCCTTGTACACACTCACACATCCCTGTACACTCACACATCCCCGTACACACTCACACATCCCTGTACACACTCACACATCCCTGTACACACTCACACATCCCTGCACACTCACATATCCCTGTACACACTCACACATCCCTGTACACACTCACATCCTTGTACACACTCACACATCCCTGTACACACTCACATCCTTGTACACACTCACACATCCCTGTACACACTCACACATCCCTGTACACTCACATCCCTGTACACACTCACACATCCCTGCACACACTCACACGTTCCTGTACACACTCACACATCCCCGTACACACTCACATCCTTGTACACACTCACATATCCCCGTACACACTCACACATCCCTGTACACTCACACATCCCTGTACACACTCACACATCCCTGTACACTCACACATCCCTGTACACACTCACACATCCCTGCACACTCACACATCCCTGTACACACTCACACATCCCTGTACACACTCACACATCCCTGTACACACTCACATCCTTGTACACACTCACACATCCCTGTACACTCACACATCCCTGTACACTCACATCCCTGTACACACTCACACATCCCTGCACACTCACACATCCCTGTACACTCACATCCCTGCACACACTCACACATCCCTGTACACACTCACACATCCTTGTACACACTCACACATCCCTGTACACTCACACATCCCTGTACACACTCACACATCCCTGTACACTCACATCCCTGTACACACTCACACATCCCTGTACACACTCACACATCCCTGTACACACTCACACATCCCTGTACACACTCACACATCCCTGTACACACTCACACATCCCTGTACACACTCACACATCCCTGTACACACTCACACATCCCTGTACACACTCACATATCCGGACAAGGGAAAGTGGTCTCCACAATCTCAGCCAGTTGACTCGAGCCCCCAGAGCCATGGGGGAGGCAGGAGGTGGTTTGGGCTGGGGTACTGTGTGACCTGAGGGGAGAGCCGTGACGTCCTCATGCAGACAGCTAACACCGCCGGGGCCTCACTCAGCCCTATCAGAGATGTCCCATTTCCATTTTACAATATAGGAGCGCTGTGCGTGATGGGAGACGTTGCCGACTTAACCCAGGGCATAATAGGTAAGTGAGGGTGAATAACCACTATGCCACCCGCCATAAGGTGCTCGTAGCAAGGAGGGCCAAGTAACATGCAAACAATTGTCGTTCAAAGGGTGAGTATCGCGCGGGGGGGGGGATCAGGCAATGTCTTTGTCCAGAAGCTGAGAGGTGCCCGCCGTCGGTCATGCTGTTGCCAGACCAGCAGTAGCCGACACCTGCAATGCAAAAGGGTCATTCTCCCACCATAAGGACCATATTAGGGGCATGGGGTTGAAAGTCTGTAGGTGGGGAAAGGTAGGGATCCTGATCCGCTGCCTGACTTCTACTGTCATTATCATGCCAGATGTCCCCATCCCAGGTATTAACAACCTCCCCCCTTATCATTAGTGAACAGGCTTTAATCGGCTCAACTTGCCAGTCGGCGTGCTTAACCGCCTCAGCTTGCTGGAGTCTGGCCAACTCACATGCAGCATCCACCGCTGGATATCTGCACTGCCTCTGATAGTCAGTGGCTGCTCTTTTAATTTATCAATTTCGTTTTTTACTTCTTGTTCTGTTTGTTTAAGATTCGGATGTTGAGATTTAACTATTGATAGTAACAGCCAGAATGCTCCTTTGTGGCTCCCCTTTGCCTCGGGGAACCCGCTCTCTTATAACTGTGTCAATATATTATGTCTAATTGTAACATTAGGATTGTGGTTTAGTGCATCGGACCTGTCGATGGGTGTCCCGGACTGAGCAAACTCGCAGACACGTCCGTATGATCCACCCACTCTGGAATCCGATATAACCATATAACCATATAACCATATAACAATTACAGCACGGAAACAGGCCATCTCGACCCCTCTAGTCCATGCCGAACACATAATCTCCCCTAGTCCCATATACCTGCGCTCAGACCATAACCCTCCATTCCTTTCCCATCCATATAACTATCCAATTTATTTTTAAATGATAAAAACGAACCTGCCTCCACCACCTTCACTGGAAGCTCATTCCACACAGCTACCACTCTCTGAGTAAAGAAGTTCCCCCTCATGTTACCCCTAAACTTCAGTCCCTTAATTCTCAAGTCATGTCCCCTTGTTTGAATCTTCCCTACTCTCAGTGGGAAAAGCTTTTCCACGTCAACTCTGTCTATCCCTCTCATCATTTTAAAAACCTCTATCAAGTCCCCCCTTAACCTTCTGCGCTCCAAAGAATAAAGCCCTAACTTGTTCAACCTTTCTCTGTAACTTAGTTGCTGAAACCCAGGCAACATTCTAGTAAATCTCCTCTGTACTCTCTCTATTTTGTTGACATCCTTCCTATAATTAGGCGACCAAAATTGTACACCATACTCCAGAATTGGCCTCACCAATGCCTTGTACAATTTTAACATTACATCCCAACTTCTATACTCAATGCTCTGATTTATAAAGGCCAGCACACCAAAAGCTTTCTTTACCACCCTATCTACATGAGATTCCACTTTCATGGAACTGTGCACAGTTATTCCCAGATCCCTCTGTTCACCTACATTCTTCAATTCCCTACCATTTACCATGTACGTCCTATTTTGATTTGTCCTGCCAAGATGTAGCACCTCACACTTATCAGCATTAAACTCCATCTGCCATCTTTCAGCCCACTCTTCCAACTGGCATAAATCTCTCTGTAGACTTTGAAACTCTACTTCATTACCCGCAACCCCACCTATCTTAGTATCATCTGCATACTTACTAATCCAATTTACCACACCATCGTCCAGATCATTGATGTACATGACAAACAACAGTGGACCCAACACAGATCCCTGTGGCACCCCACTCGTCACTGGCCTCCAACCTGACAAACAACCATCCACCATTACTCTCTGGCATCTCCCATTCAGCCACTGTTGAATCCATCTTGCTACTCCACCATTAATACCCAACCATTGAACCTTCTTAACCAACCTTCCATGAGGAACCTTGTCAAAGGCCTTACTGAAGTCCATATACACAACATCCACTGCTTTACCCTCATCAATTTCCCGAGTAACATCTTCAAAAAATTCAAGAAGATTAGTTAAACATGACCTTCCAGGCACAAATCCATGTTGACTGTTCCTAATCAGACCCTGTTTATCCAGATGCTTATATATATTATCTCTAAGTATTCTTTCCATTAATTTGCCCACCACTGACGTCAAACTAATAGGTCTATAATTGCTTTACTTGACTTGCACATTGTAAATACCTTAGTCTCACACAGGTTGAAGCACAAGCATCTTTATTGTCCAGTACATCATAGAAACATGGCAACATAGAAAATAGGTGCAGGAGGAGGCCATTTGGCCCTTCTAGCCAGCACCGCCATTCATTGTGATCATGGCTGATCGTCCCCTACCAATAACCGATGCCTGCCTTCTCCCCATATCCCTTGACTCCACTAGCCCCTAGAGCTCTATCTAACTCTCTCTTAAATCCATCCAGTGATTTGGCCTCCACTGCCCTCTGTGGCAGGGAATTCCATAAATTCACAACTCTCTGAGTGAAAAAGTTTTTTCTCACCTCAGTCTTAAATGACCTCCCCTTTATTCTAAGACTGTGGCCCCTGGTTCTGGACTCGCCCAACATTGGGAACATTTTTCCTGCATCTAGCTTGTCCAGTCCTTTTATAATTTTACATGTTTCTATAAGATTCCCCCTCATCCTTCTAAACTCCAGTGAATACAAGCCTAGTCTTTTCAATCTTTCCTCATATGACAGTCCCGCCATCCCAGGGATCAATCTCGTGAACCTACGCTGCACTGCCTCAATCACAAGGATGTCCTTCCTCAAATTATGAGACCAAAACTGTACACAATACTCCAGATGTGGTCTCACCAGAGACTGTACAACTGCAGAAGAACCTCTTTACTCCTGTACTGAAATCCTCTTGTTATGAAGGCCAACATTCCATTAGCTTTCTTCACTGCCTGCTGTACCTGCACTCCAACTTTCAGTGACCGGTGTACAAGGACGCCCAGGTCTCGCTGCACCTCCCCCTTACCATGATGGCACATGGATATTCTGTGAATAGTTGTTCCATTGCGCGCTGAAAGACTTCGCTGGCAGAGTTGATGCCAAAGGGCATTGTTAAAAACCTGTAGCGGCTGAATGGTGTGGCAAATGTTGTTAGGGCAGATGATACACAAAAATGCTGGAGAAATTCAGCGGGTGCAGCAGCATCTATGGAGCGAAGGAAATAGGCCTCTACCTAGGGCAGATGATGCTCGGTCCAGCGGTATTTGCCAGAAAGAGCTTTTGGCATCAAGGACTGAGAATACCGTTGCATTGCCAATCTGTGCCGCTGCATCCTCAGTGGTTCTCATCGGATAGTGTTGGCATTTGTTTGCTGTGTTTAAAACTTTAGGGTTGATGCAGATCCGTAATTCTTTCTTATCTTTTTTTGTGGTGACGAACATAGTGGAGACCCAGTCCGATGGTTCGCTGACCTCGGCAATGACTCCAATGTCTGGATCACTAGACAGGTCACTAGACAGGTTGTCGGATCCTGCGCTTGAGTTCGGCATGTATTCTCTCCCGCACACCATGGGGAACGCGGTGAGGTGCGCGAACTATTGGGGTGACAACATGATCTACAGTAATCTTGTATATCGTAGGCAATTTGCCAAGTTTGTCGTCAAATAAGTCTTTATAATTGGATAGCATCTGCTGTGTTGGTTCCTCTGTCAGACAGAGTTTGTGGACAGCGCGCCCGAAATAAACCAGACCCAGGTCGTGGCACGCAAGGTTTCTGAGTTTGGTTGGACAATGTAGAAGATTAGGTTTTTTGTCTGCTCATTGACAGTGCACTTTAAATCCGCTTTATCCAACGGGTGAAGAACTTCCCCCCCGTAAGCATGTAGGGTGGAGGAGTCTTTTTTCATGAGTTCAGTGGCTCTTATCTTGTTGAACTCTTTGAGTGACATTACATTCACTCTGGCGCCAGTGTCGGCTTTGGCATTCAAAGCCTTGTTATTGATTATCATGGTCCCGCAGGATCCATCAGTTTGCCTGGGGAGCGCAAGTTTAGGGAGAGGGTACAGTCAGTGTCTGTGTTATCGGAATCATTCCCGTGGGAAGCATCGTCTTGTTCTTGGGAATCAGAATAAGATGGCTCTTGTTGAATCAGGTGCAGATTTGTCCTTGAAGCAGTGTTCCCACGTGACCGACAACAAGTAGCAAAGTGGTTGAGTTTCTTGCACTTGTGACACTTTCCCATGGGCAACGCAGAATTGGCACCCACTAGAGTGGAAATAGTTGCAGTTTGGGCATCTCGTAGCAGGCATATTCGGACCTTTGCGGGACGCATTTAAAAATTTCTGAGGAGAGTAGTTAGCTAAATTTACGTTATGTTGCTGTTGAGGACTGGCTGAGTCAAAATCAGCTAGTGGGGCTACAGTTTCTGCCATTCGACATGCATGAATGGCTTGCTCTGAAGTCAGCTCAGCGTACCAAAGCAATTCAGCTCTTAGCTTGCGGTCACTCATTCCTCCCACAATTTTATCTCGCACAAGCTCATTTGTCAACTTACCGAAGCGGCACTGTGAACTCATGTGTCTTAGGACACTGATAAATCGTTCAACAGGCTCGTCAGCCTGTTGCTGTCTGCAAAAAATCTTGTTCTCTCGAGTATACCATTCGATGGCAGGTCGCACAGTTCTCTAAACTTTCTCGGTAGTGATGAAGCTGAATTTTAGTTAAAATATAAGAAGATATTAAATTGGCTTCTGGGCTAGCTTACAGCTTATATTTAGTCTCAAATTAGGCTTGCCTCAGGTTGCGGGTGTGTGGGATAATAAATCCTATAACATTGTCTCCCAAGTGAGGAAGTGACAGAGAAAGGAAGAGAGAAACAGCTAGTCATATCTGTGAAGTAAGATGCCATAAACCAAATGGCCAATGTTTATGAGGGACCAAATGACAGAGAGGAAGCAGCGAAAGAGCTAGGGTGATCTCTGTGAAGATAAAATGGCATTATCCAAATAGCCAATGTTTATGAAGGACGAGAAAGGAACCAGGGAAGTGAAGATAAAATGTCGTAAACCAAATGGCCAATGTTATCTTGTACTATGTAAACAAAAGGCCTTTGATGTGATGCATTCTGTGGAAACCTTTTCCTGTACCTCTGACCATGACTAATGTCTGTGAAATGTGCTAAGGGGACAAAAAAACCCTATTTAAGACAATGTAATTCTGTTGTTCAGTGTGGTGGACAGAGGACGGTCAAGTGTCTGTAATGGTCACTTGACTGGAATTCTCCCTCCCTTCCATCGGCCGATAATAAGTAAAGTTTTGAACTGGTCTACCCAACAGTTTGTGTGGTGTCTGTTTATTAAGAAGCGAACCTGGTTTAGTAGTTATAAAAGTAGCTTTTTCATTGGCGTAGTTATGCAGGCCTCGCTGGGACCACATCAACAGCTGACTGTGCAAGAGGTTGCAGAGGTTGCCGGGATTGGAAGGGAGATAACTGAGCTCTATCGGCCCCCTTGTAAGACCGACTCCCTAGAAACTCCTGGGAACATCTGTGATCCTTCATCAGACATTGAATTGGTTCCCTGCCGAGGTTCTTAGAAACAGACAAAGGTAAGACCAGTTGGGCTTTATGTTTTTTTTTAAGAAGGGATTGTGTATGTATTTTTAAGACAGTATTGTGCATGTATTTTTAAGAAGGGCTTGTGTATATTTTTAAGAAGGACTTGAGCGGTTTCTCTTTCTATCTCTCTTTGTTTTCTCTTTTTTATCTCTCTACTAAGGGCTCATCGGCCTCGTTAAGACATCCGTGATTTGTCGGGTTGAATGGGGGTTGAGGTGTGCGTCTGGCTTATTGAGACATCCGCAGAGTTGTCGGATTGAGAAATAAGTGGCGTTGTATATTAAGTTTAAGAAGTCTGCCAGGTTGAGAAACAGGGGTCCCGGTTAGCGGGTCTGCTTCGTTGAGACACTTGGGTCGTATATTAAAGGGTTAAAAAGTCAGCCAAATTGAGAAACTGGGGTCTCGAGTAGCGAGTCGGCCTGGTTGATATATTTGGAACGATTCGGAATTAAGAAGTCTGTTTTCTCTTTCTCTTTCTTTCTATCTATCTATGGGGAATGCTTTGGATAACAGTCCAACATATGTGTTATTTGAATCCTAAGTATAATAAGAAATTTAGAATGTTAAGTTACAAGTTGACCAAACGGTTAGGGGATGAAGCCTGGCCAGTAGGGGGAACTTGGAATGTAGAGACATGTATATGGGAAAGGAAGGCAGGAAAGAAATGGAAGAAAGGAATTAAAACATGGGAAGCAGAAGCAGTGAAGAAGCATGAGGAGAGTATAGAGTTTGAAGTTGGATGGATACTGTATGTAAGAAGGGGATAGAGTTAAGACACAAGGATAGCACTCGGAAAGGATGGAACGTATTGCAACTAGAATGCCAGTGGGCAGAGGAACAAGAGGAAATAATTAAAAGACAGACAGGAGGTGAGAAACAGGTGATGATTAGTAAAAAATAAACCCAGTGTTGGTAAATCCTCTGGAGGAGACTTCATGTCTGGCACGACGACCCTATTTGGTAATGAAGATGAGGAGTTAGGTAATCTTGGGAGATGTCCACCTCCCTATGCCCTACCAGTAGCAATGGCATCTTTACCTGGGACAGTTCCGTCAGTAACATCCCTATACCTCGAAGTTCTGACCTTACAAAGCTCCCCAGGATTGGGAGCACAGGAATGCCTTTCTGTGCGTAATTTGTTTAAGGCATTGATGCTACCAGAACAGCTGGTCATTGTTAAATGTACTGCACACACTGGTGCTGGGGACCCTATAGCAAAGGACAATAGGTTGCTGATAGTGTATCCAAACAATGCAGCCTGTACATCCAAATGCGTAGTGACAGCACGTAAACAGACGCTAGCAAATAGAACGGTCCTGCCAAACATGAAGGAGGTATGTACATTACAGAGGGACGCCTCTTATATATAATAATAACTATGAAAACAAGAGGGCTGTGCCATTGATTCAGCACACCCCGCTTGGATAAGTTGGTGTATTCGATACATTTTTACCCGTCTTACCCATGCTGGTAAGGAGGGAATGATAGGATAACAAAGGAAACGTGGTGGCAGGCCTCTGAATGTAAAATTTGACAACAAAGTAATCCAGGCAAATCAAATAAGATACCCTCAGCGGTGACGCCAATGCCATCACGATCGTTTGAATGCATACAGATTGATTTTATTGAAATACCAAGGGCCCAGTGTTATAAATATTGCTTAGTGATTTTAGATTTATTTAGCAGGTGGAGTGAAGCTCTACCAACCACTAATAATACTGCTGAAACTATGGTAACATTGTTGTTAAGAGAAGTTATTCCCAGGTTTGGCCTACCTAATGTCATAAGCTCAGACAATGGTCCTCATTTTAACCACTATTAATAAGGAAATATGTGCACATTGTAATATTCAACAGCAATTCACTGTGTACACCACCCACGGGCATCTGGGATGGTGGAAAGAGTCAATGAGGATTGCAAAACAAAATTACCCTGGAGGTAAATCCTTTTTCTGACAGGCAACTATGTTATAAAAAAAAATTGGGGATGAAGGGAAATTTGATGGAGAAATGAGGAAAGAGCTAGGGAGACTGAAAAGTCAAGGGGAGTCTGACTAATCATGATCTGGATCAATGTCCAATTAGGTTTAGGTAACCAAGATTTTGGTAAACAGAAGTCTTGTCAGAAAAAGGGAAAGTAAATTACAAAGAGATGTCTTTGAAGATGAAATATTATATACTGCTGGTAAAACAATGTTTTTGTATATATACTGCTGGTAAAACAATGTTTTTGTATATATACTGCTTGTAAAACAATGTTTTTTATGTGGAATGTGTGAAATTCGAAGCAATGAGCAAAGTTGTGTGTCGCTTTAAGAAGTTTGTCCTTTAAAATGCAAATGGGACAGACAGTTTATGGTGTGCTCCGTTAAGAAACAGGCATGAATGGGGGCGGAGCTATACTCGAATGATAAAATGTGTTGGTTGATTATAAATCTTTTGAACCAAGTTTAAAAAAGACTCATCCCGATTAAAGTGTTTATTGAGATTGGAAATGTCAAAATTACAGAGAAAAAGAAAATGTATTACATGTATTGATTACTGATTCTGAGTGAGTTCTTTTAGGAAAGATTGTTTTGATATGATAACAGAGGTTGTCTTTTAAAATGCAAATGAAGCAAGATTACTGTTTGCAAGCAAACAAAAAGATTTTGAAGCATGGGCTGTTTGAGGAAAATGAAGGTAGATGAAAAATTGTATTATGACTTACAAAAAGGGGTTTGAGGGAACTCACAATGAGGGATGAAAGGTGAGAACATAAAGTAGATTGGGGAAGAGAATATAATCGAATTAAAGAATAAATTCAAAGGGAAGTGTTAGGAAGGATCAAATGCTAGAGGATCAAATGTAGACAAAAGTGCTGGAGAAACTCAGCTGGGAACAAGATTCACAACTTTTTATTGATACAGGAAAAGCTGCTGTGTCCACCCCCTGGAGAGTGGGGGGGGAAGCCTCCGACAGGCCCTGGGCAATTAACTAATTATGTATGGTCGGCAATTAACCCATGTCTTGCCAGATCTACATTCCCAGGTTGGAGGAGTTTTTGCTGGAAACCAGTGACCAAGGCCATAAAAGCTATACGATGATGGTGCTGGGACAAGAAAAAATTGAGACTGTATTGAAAAGAACAACCAAGTGTTGCTAACAACATGAACTGCTGTAAAGATTGAAGATCATCGTCGCTGGATACATTTGATTGACTGTGAACAGTTTGTGGAAACAAGGACGATGGGCTATTGATGCTCCCTTTATTCTGGGGTGGCCCAGCCCACATGGACTGAACTTTCTTCAGAATGGCAAGCTTGTGGACTAACCCACATTCAAAGGATGGTACACACCTTTTAAACAAGATTGAAGTCAAACATGACAAGCGCAGCAAAGATATCCTGACTACAGACAGTAAGAGGTCTGCAAAGGCCAGTTAAATCTACCTGTTTTTGCCACAACCAAGGCACTGGTGTATTTTTAGGAAACAGTATATTTGTGACAGGCATTGTTATGTTGCAAATGCAGTGCCACACAAGAGAAGCATGAACCAGTTACACCAGCACAAGGGGAGTTCCAAGCGAAGCCGAATAAAGGCTGAGCAATTTTTATGATCCTTTTCCTGTCCTATGGTAGTATCTTAGTGTCACGTTCGGGGGAGGTTGGTGGCCATTTAAAATGTTTGTAGGGACTTGTGGAACGATTGTCCACTATGAAATGATTGTGTTACTAGTGTACTATTAATTTGTCTGATGAGATGCTTATGGTCTTTCGTATGTACTCAGCAAGGACTGTAGTTGTTATCAAAAATTTGATAAAAGGATGGAATGATGAAGCTGAATTTTAGTTAAAATATAAGAAGATATTAAATTGGCTTCTGGGCTAGCTTACAGCTTATATTTAGTCTCAAATTAGGCTTGCCTCAGGTTGCGGGTGTGTGGGATAATAAATCCTATAACATTGTCTCCCAAGTGAGGAAGTGACAGTGAAAGGAAGAGAGAAACAGCTAGTCATATCTGTGAAGTAAGATGCCATAAACCAAATGGCCAATGTTTATGAGGGACCAAATGACAGAGAGGAAGCAGCGAAAGAGCTAGGGTGATCTCTGTGAAGATAAAATGGCATTATCCAAATAGCCAATGTTTATGAAGGACGAGAAAGGAACCAGGGAAGGGAAGATAAAATGTCGTAAACCAAATGGCCAATGTTATCTTGTACTATGTAAACAAAAGGCCTTTGATGTGATGCATTCTGTGGAAACCTTTTCCTGTACCTCTGACCATGACTAATGTCTGTGAAATGTGCTAAGGGGACAAAAAAACCCTATTTAAGACAATGTAATTCTGTTGTTCAGTGTGGTGGACAGAGGACGGTCAAGTGTCTGTAATGGTCACTTGACTGGAATTCTCCCTCCCTTCCATCGGCCGATAATAAGTAAAGTTTTGAACTGGTCTACCCAACAGTTTGTGTGGTGTCTGTTTATTAAGAAGCGAACCTGGTTTAGTAGTTATAAAAGTAGCTTTTTCAGTAGGACCGTAGGATTGTCGATAGTTTCAGCTGGCACCAATACCAGACTGTTCACGTCGAGGTGCGCTGGTGCGAATTCAAAGGTGTCTGCGTGGATCACTGCTTCTGGACCCGCTAGAGATTTAACAGTAGTGATGCCTTTACGTCATCGGGGTCGTTACGGTGAATGATGCGGATATAGTGAGCATAGTCTTGCTCAAACATACGCCAGCGCTTGGCTATATTGGAATCAAACACGAGCGGGATTGGCTTGCGACAAGAGTTAGCCATGTCGTCAAAATCACTCACAAATAAAAACTGATAAACAAAATAAATCGCGGTAAACAGACGCGAGCTAGACCCGATTTTCTGACGCCATGTCAATACCTTAGTCTCACCCTGGTTGAAGCACAAGCATCTTTATTGTCTAGTTCATCATCACATATGCAGTTCATCATCGCATATGCAGTACATCACACGTTCAGTCTACTGCAGCTACTGCTAGACAGTAGGCAAGTTCTTACACTATAAATCATATAATTAGGCAGAGTTATAATTACTAAGCATTCTGATTGGCTAACATGCAATAGCCAATCTACACACATTATTTATTACTAAGTGTCTGTTATCCGAATCCTGCCGACTACGCCAACTGATGTGCTCGATAAATCACCGGATTCAGACAACAGTTTCATTCACTAGGTATTTTATTACATTACTAAATAAGGTACATACACTCACAACTCCCCGTACACACTCACGACTCCCTGTACACACTCACACATCCCTGTACACACTCACGTATACCCGTACACACTCACACATCCCATACACACTCACGACTCCCTGTACACCCACACATCCCTGTACACACTCACACATCCCTGTACACACTCACACATCCCTGTGCACTCACGTATCCCCATACACACTCACACATCCCTGTACACTCACACCTCCCTGTACACACTCACACATCCCTGTACACACTCACACATTCCTGTACACACTCACACATCCCTGTACACTCACACATCCCTGTACACACTCACGTATCCCCGTACACACTCACACATCCCCGTACACACTCACACATCCCTGTACACACTCACACATCCCTGCACACACTCACACATCCCAGTACACACTCACACATCCCCGTACACACTCACACATCCCCGTACACACTCACACATCCCCGTACACACTCACACATCCCTGTACACACTCACACATCCCAGTACACACTCACACATCCCTGTACACACTCACACATCCACGTACACACTCACACATCCCCGTACACACTCACACATCCCAGTACACACTCACACATCCCCGTACACACTCACACATCCCAGTACACACTCACACATCCCTGTACACACTCACACATCCACGTACACACTCACACATCCCCGTACACACTCACACATCCCAGTACACACTCACACATCCCCGTACACACTCACACATCCCCGTACACACTCACACATCCCTGTACACACTCACACATCCCCGTACACACTCACACATCCCTGTACACACTCACACATCCCTGTACACACTCACACATCCCTGTACACACTCACACATCCCTGTACTCACACATCCCTGTACACACTCACATCCCCATACACACTCACACATCCCTGTACACACTCACGTATCCCTGTACACACTCATACATCCCGTACACACTCACACATCCCTGTACACACTCACACATCCCTGCACACTCACACATCCCCGTACACACTCACACATCCTTGTACACACTCATACATCCCGTACACACTCACACTTCCCTGTACACACTCACACATCCTCGTACCATATAACCATATAACAATTACAGCACGGAAACAGGCCATCTCGACCCTTCTAGTCCGTGCCGAACACGTATTCTCCCCTAGTCCCATATACCTGCGCTGAGACCATAACCCTCCATTCCCTTCCCGTCCATATAACTATCCAATTTATTTTTAAATGATAAAAACGAACCTGCCTCCACCACCTTCCCTGGAAGCTCATTCCACACAGCCACCACTCTCTGAGTAAAGAAGTTCCCCCTCATGTTACCCCTAAACTTCTGTCCCTTAATTCTCAAGTCATGTCCCCTTGTTTGAATCTTCCCTACTCACAGTGGGAAAAGCTTATCCACGTCAACTCTGTCTATCCCTCTCATCATTTTAAAGCTTGTTCAACCTTTCTCTGTAACTTAGTTGCTGAAACCCAGGCAACATTCTAGTAAATCTCCTCTGTACGCTCTCTATTTTGTTGACATCCTTCCTATAATTAGGCGACCAAAATTGTACCCCATACTCCAGAATTGGCCTCACCAATGCCTTGTACAATTTTAACATTACATCCCAACTTCTATACTCAATGCTCTGATTTATAAAGGCCAGCACACCAAAAGCTTTCTTTACCACCCTATCTACATGAGATTCCACTTTCAGGGAACTGTGCACAGTTATTCCCAGATCCCTCTGTTCACCTGCATTCTTCAATTCCCTACCATTTACCATGTACGTCCTATTTTGATTTGTCCTGCCAAGATGTAGCACCTCACACTTATCAGCATTAAACTCCATCTGCCATCTTTCAGTCCACTCTTCCAACTGGCATAAATCTCTCTGTAGACTTTGAAAATCTACTTCATTATCCACAACCCCACCTATCTTAGTATCATCTGCATACTTACTAATCCAATTTACCACACCATCATCCAGATCATTGATGTACATGACAAACAACAGTGGACCCAACACAGATCCCTGTGGCACCCCACTAGTCACTGGCCTCCAACCTGACAAACAACCATCCACCATTACTCTCTGGCATCTCCCATTCAGCCACTGTTGAATCCATCTTGCTACTCCACCATTAATACCCAACCATTGAACCTTCTTAACCAACCTTCCATGAGGAACCTTGTCAAAGGCCTTACTGAAGTCCATATATACAACATCCACTGCTTTACCCTCATCAATTTCCCGAGTAACCTCTTCAAAAAATTCAAGAAGATTAGTCAAACATGACCTCCCAGGCACAAATCCATGTTGACTGTTCCTAATCAGACCCTGTTTATCCAGATGCTTATATATATTATCTCTAAGTATCCTTTCCATTAATTTGCCCACCACTGACGTCAAACTAACAGGTCTATAATTGCTAGGTTTACTCTTAGACCCCTTTTTAAACAATGGAATAACATGCGCAGTACGCCAATCCTCCGGCACTATTCCGTACACACTCACACATCCCTGTACACACTCACACATCCCTGTACACTCACACATCCCTGTACACTCACACATCCCTGTACACACTCACACATCCCTGTACACACTCACACATCCCTGTACACAATCACACATCCCTGTACACACTCACACATCTCTGTACACACTCACACATCCCCGTACACACTCACGTATCCCCGTACACTCACGCATCCCTGTACACACTCACGCATCCCTGTACACACTCACGCATCCCTGTACACACTCACGCATCCCTGTACACACTCACGCATCCCTGTACACACTCACACATCCCTGTACCAGTATATCAAACCAAGCATCACAAACCTAGGGGTTAAATTGGACCCTGAGCTTAAATTTGACAGTCAGATCAAGGCTGTTGTTAAATCAAGCTTTTTCCATTTGAGGCAGCTGGCCAAAATAAAGCCAATTCTGTCAAGGCAGCACTTTGAGACGGTAATCCACGCCTTTGTTACCACTCGGCTGGATTACTGCAATGCACTGTATGTGGGGGTTAGTGGGTCCTCCATCGCCCGTCTCCAGATGGTACAGAATGCAGCTGTACGTCTTTTAACTGGCACACGTAAACATGAGCACATTTCGCACATTTTAGCCTCACTCCACTGGTTGCCTATTCAGTTTAGGATCCATTTTAAAATTCTTTTATTTGCTTTTAAATCCATAAATGGTCTTGTCCCGCCCTACCTATCTGAGCTTCTACACCCTTATACACCCGCCCGCTCTCTCAGGTCAGATAATCAGCTGCTCCTGAGTGGGCCTAAAACTAAGCGGAAGCTCAGAGGGGACCGTGCCTTTGCTGTGTCGGCACCCAAATTATGGAACGATCTGCCTCTCCACATTAAACAGGCCTCTTCTCTGTCTGTTTTTAAATCTCTTCTTAAAACCCATCTCTTCTCCGTGGCCTTTGATACCCAGTAAGATGTCGAGTTTATTTGCTTGATTGGTTTCTTATTTTGTTTGCTTATTGCATGGCTATTATTTTTACTCATGTTTTATGTCTTTTGATTTATTGTTGTATTTCATATGTGATTTATGCGCCTTATGTGAGCTGTTATGTTATGTTCTGTTATGTTGTCTGTTTATGATGTCTTGTTTTTTCTTCTGTACAGCACTTTGGTCAACATTGGTTGTCTTAAAGTGCTTAACAAATAAAGTTGGATTGGATTGGATACATCCCGTACACACTCACACATCCCTGTACACTCACACATCCCTGTACACACTCACGTATCCCCGTACACTCACACATCCCTGTACACACTCACATCCCTGTACACACTCACACATCCCTGTACACTCACACATCCCTGTACACACTCACGTATCCCTGTACACTCACACATCCCTGTACACTCACACATCCCTGTACACACTCACACATCCCTGTACACACTCACACATCCCTGTACACACTCACACATCCCTGTACACACTCACACATCCCTGTACACACTCACACATCCCTGTACACTCACATCCCTGTACACACTCACACATCCCTGTACACTCACACATCCCCGTACACTCATACATCCCTGTACACACTCACGCATCCCTGTACACTCATACATCCCTGTACACACTCACACATCCCTGTACACACTCACACATCCCTGTACACACTCATACTTCCCTGTACACTCACACATCCCTGTACACACTCACACATCCCTGTACACACTCACACATCCCTGTACACACTCATACATCCCTGTACACAATCATACATCCCATACACACTCACACATCCCCGTACACACTCACACATCCCTGTACACACTCACACATCCCCGTACACTCATACATCCCTGTACACACTCACATCCCTGTACACACTCACACATCCTTGTACACTCACACATCCCTGTACACTCACACATCCCTGTACACACTCACACATCCCTGTACACACTCACACATCCCTGTACACACTCACACATCCCTGTACACACTCACACATCCCCGTACACACTCACGTATCCCCGTACACACTCACGCATCCCTGTACACTCACACATCCCTGTACACACTCACGCATCCCTGTACACTCACGCATCCCTGTACACACTCACATCCCTGTACACACTCACACATCCCCGTACACACTCATACATCCCTGTACACTCACACATCCCTGTACACTCATACATCCCTGTACACACTCACACATCCCTGTACACACTCACACATCCCTGTACACACTCATACTTCCCTGTACACTCACATCCCTGTACACACTCACACATCCCTGTACACACTCACACATCCCTGTACACACTCATACATCCCTGTACACAATCATACATCCCGTACACACTCACACATCCCTGTACACTCACACATCCCTGTACACACTCACACATCCCCGTACACACTCATACATCCCTGTGCACACTCACATCCCTGTACACACTCACACATCCCTGTACACTCACACATCCCTGTACACACTCACACATCCCTGTACACACTCACACATCCCTGTACACTCACACATCCCTGTACACACTCATACATCCCTGTACACAATCATACATCCCGTACACTCACACATCCCTGTACACACTCACACATCCCTGTACACACTCACACATCCCCGTACACACTCATACATCCCTGTACACACTCACATCCCTGTACTCACACATCCCTGTACACACTCACACATCCCTGTACACTCACACATCCCTGTACACACTCATACATCCCCGTACACACTCACACATCCCCGTACACACTCACAAATGTGAGTGTGTACGGCCCGAAACGTTGCCTATTTCCTTCGCTCCATAGATGCTGCCTCACCTGCTGAGTTTTGTCTCCCTTCAATTTTCCAGCATCTGCAGTTGCTTCTTAAATAGACTTATTGTCTAGTGACCCAGACTCACCATCTAGTGACCCAGGCTAATTGTCTAGTGACCCAGACTCACCATCTAGTGTCCCAGGCTAATTGTCTAGTGACCCAGACTCACCATCTAGTGACCCAGACTCACCATCTAGTGTCCCAGGATAATTGTCTACCCATCTAGTGACCCAGACTAATTGTCTAGTGACCCAGACTCACCATCTAGTGACCCAGGCTAATTGTCTAGTGACCCAGACTCACCATCTAATGACCCAGACTCATTGTCTAGTGACCCAGACACCCCATCTAGTGACCCAGACAACCCGTCTAGTGAGCCAGACTCATCGTCAAGTGACCTAGATGCCGCAATAGAGTTGCTGCTTCACAGCGCCAGAAACCCGGTTTGAATTCTGACTACGGGTGCTGTCTATACAGAGTTTGCACGTTCTCCCTTCTCCAGGTGCTCCGGTTTCCACCCAAGACATAAAGGTTTGTAGGATCATTGGCTTCTATTAATTGTAAATAGTCCGAGTGTGCGGGGATCACTGGTCGGTGCGGACTCGGTGGGCCGATGGATCTGTTTCCACACTGTATTTCTAAAGTAATCACCTGTCCATTTCCTCCACAGATGCTCCCTGACTCTCAGAGAGTTCCTCCAACACTTTGCGTCTTACTTTGGAAAGTAGGCTGTGGGCCGAGGAGCTTTATTCCAGTGTTTCGTGACCCAAGTCACAGAACTACAAGAAATTTTCACATATTGTGTAAAAATATTATATAAATCACCCCTGAAACTTGTCATGAACAAGACTTGCATATTTTTTTATTAAATTAGAGAAAAAACAGATTTTTTCAGGTATTTTTAGTCCAATCAAAGCACGTTTAACATTGAGTGGTATGCCAGTTGGCCAATCACGCGCTTTGTTCCAGGCTAGCTAGGCAGGGAGCACACAACGTGGCTGAGAGGACTTCACTGATGCCTGTTTTACTGGAGATTCCGATGAAGGTTCTTTCTAGTTCTGTGGAATACATGTCGTGGAAACTTGCAGCAGGGTAATTGAATTTAGTGAGAAAAGCATTAAGAAGTCTGAAGAATGTGCTGCTAAGTGGATAGAAGTGGAAGAAAGTCTTGAAAGCAAAGTCGCTGCTGAGGTGCTGCAACACAAGATGACAGCCAGGAATCAACTCTAACGGAAAGGTAAGATCTAAAGTCTGAATTTATGAAAATCTATCTGTATGGACTTTAATTAATTTAATTGCACCCTTTTATAATGTGAAAAAATGAGATTTGGAGGCTGTACATTCATTCATTCATTCATTCATTCATTCATTCATTCATTCATTCATTCATTCACTCACTCATTCATTCACTCATTCATTCATTCATTCACTCATTCACTCATTCATTAATTCACTCACTCATTCATTCATTCATTCATTCATTCATTCATTCATTCATTCATTCATTCATTCATTCACTCACTCATTCATGGTTGAGGGCCTAAACTGTGTGTATCCATAACACAGTAAATTAAACATTGTCACTAATGCCAGCTTGTTGTAGTCTAATAAGTCTTTAAGATCTAATCTCGGAGCTGCCTGCGATAACTTACCGGGAAAAAGTGCTCCGACCGTGGGGCCTAGGTACTTAATATAGTGAAGCCGCGGTCTCAATTAAGAAGCGGCCGATTCGCGAACGCGGAGCCGCGGGGTGTGTTTGGATCATCTCCGCGGTGGGGGGGGGGGGGGGGGGTGGGAGGCTGTCCATAGTGCCGTCCGCAGCAGCCAATTTTCAGGCCCCGACCGCGGGAGAAAAATGGAGGGATATTGATCACACTTTATAGGCTTCCATTGGAGTGAGAAATGGTCAGAAATGGTTGATGTTTCTGTAGCAATGAATTGGTGTATGTGAACTTGAACTAATTTTTCTATTGTAGTAACCTAGTGTTATTCTCATTAACATTAAGAAGAGGTTGAAATTTTATGAATTGAAGTCCATGCAGACTTAATGACTATGAGATTATTTTTCTGTAGCCTCTGCCTGACCCTCCACTTGAACTTGAACTAACTTATCAATGGTAGTAAATTACAGTGTAAGTCTCATTGACATTAAATAGAGGTTGACATTTTATGAATTGAAGTCCATGCAGACCTAGGTACTATGAGATGTTTCTTTATCTAGCTATTCTGCAGCCTCTGCTCCTCCACTTGAACTTGAACTAACTTATCTATGGCAGTAAATTACAGTGTAAGTCTCATTGACATTAAGAAGAGATTGACATTTTATGAATTGAAGTCCATGCAGACCTAAGTAATATGAGGTTTTTTGTTTTTCTTCAGCTTCTGCCCCTCCACTCTTCAGAGCCTGTCCACACAAAAGTGTTTTGTGTGGACATGCACTGTGCTTTAATGAACACTAATTTGATAATTTGCAGACTTGCCATCCCATCTACCTGGACATGCATACATGTTTAATTTCCTCATTGATATGTCGATATTGTCTTACATAATATAAAACATGAAAAGATGTAAAATACTCCCTGACATATTATCTTCAATTATTAGGAGGCAGCGGTGTATCCTGGGTTATCGTGCAGAGTGCTATCGTCACTTCAAAAGACTTTGAATCTGATGAAGAATATTCAGATGAAGATCAGATGTAATGTAAACAAAATAAATTGGGGAAATAAATGATTATATAAAGTTTTATTTTAATGTCGATCGTTTCACTGTTTATTTGGTCAAATTATTTAAACAATGAGTGAATTACTTATGATAATCCACACATACATACATACACACATCCACACGCACATCCATCCGTACGCACACTTCCATGCATGCAAACACACATACATGCACACATAAATCTGCACACACTTCCACACATCCATTCACACGCAGACATACATGTACACATCCACACACACATCCACACATACATGCACACATACATCCATCCACACGTACATACACACTTACATCCACACATCCACAGATACACGTTTGAAAGGTATACACAGACACACACACACAAACTCTCTAACATAAAACTCTCTAACACAAAACCTCTCTATGTCTCTAACATAAATATAAGCTCATTGTAGCTTAAAATGAATACTCATCGAGTAAACATCAGAGCATTCGATTCTTGGCCAGGATGTGACATTTACATCAGAAATAAGACAGGTCTCTTACAGGACTGTCCCCCAGCCTGGCACTGCCCCAGTCCCACTATGGCCGTGGTCACCCCCACTCTGCACACTGGCAGTCAGTGGGGTTCAGTAAAGGGAGGAACCCACAAGAACTGCCCTCACCCATTAATTAGGCTGGTTCAGGAGCAGGACCTCTGCGACAGTGTCATTAAAAAAACACACTCACAATTATATTCATCATATTATTTTTATATAATATAATTATACTTAATTATATATGATTACAGTCATATTTACAAGTTATATATATATATATTGGTATAATAATATATAGTTTAAATGGACTGCAACAAGGAAATAGGCTACCCATGGTGTAATATGGGCATTATTAGATGGCGCTTATTTTCCTGATCTCATTTTCTAATTAGTTTAATTAATTAATGTGCAATGTTTGGCACCGACGAGTTATGACATCCTTCTCAATTATATTTAATCTAAATCTGTGGAAAGTTTCATGTAGTTCTGTGACTTGGGTCACGAAAACTGATTTCTAGACACATTTTTGATGCTCGGCCCACAGCCTAAAGGCATGGATGGTCCCTGTGTGTGGAAGATTGCATTTTATTTGAAGAGGTGACCAAGAAGATTGATGAGAATGGTGCAGTAGATGTTGTCTACATGGGCATTCGCCTTTGCTTTGATGAACCTGTACCTCACAGTACCTGGGCATAGATCATCGAATCATACAGCATGGAAACAGGCCACTCGGCCCAACTTACCCACGCCGACTCCCCAAGCTAGTCCCACCTGCCTGTATTTAGCCAACATCCCTCTGAACCTTTCCCAGCTGTTATCAGGCAACTGAACTGTAGCAGCTAAGAGTGTTCCTGACCTCCCATCTACCACATTGCATACCTTTGAAATTTCTTTAATCGGACTTTAATAGTATATATTTGCACTAAATGTTGAACCCTTTATCCTTTGTCTGTGCTGAGCTTGATTGTAATTATAGACGTACAAAGTATTGTAGTAACTCTCGTGAGCTAGACTCATCGCTGGAGAACATCGATAGGTGATGTTTCGAGTTGGGACCCCCCCCCTTCACACTCAATCTGAATTATTTAATTCTTCGTTCTGAAGAAGGATCTCGACCTGAAACGTCACCTCTGCAGCGATGCTGCCTGAGCCGCTGAGTTACTCCAGGACTATGTCTGTCTTTGGTATAAACCAGCATCTGCAGTTTTTTGTTTCTCTATGGATTGTAATCATGTATTGTTTTTCTGCTGACCAGATGGCACGCAAACAAAAGCTTTTCACCCTACGTCGTTAGTTGTGACAATGACAAAGCCCTGTTGTTGTCTACCTGCTCCACTCACCTGTCACCCACCAGCTGGCCGCGCGGGGGCTGACGGGATTCCTGGCGGCGCGGGGGCTGACGGGATTCCTGGCGGGCCGCCGGAAGTTGGCGGCGCGGCACGGCCGCTCGGTCTGGGCCTCAGGCCCGGATTCCACGGACGGCAATGGCGGAGATGCCGACGGCGGCGGCGGGCGTTGCGGGGGAAAGGGAGCGCGAGGAGGAGGCGGTGTTGTGGACCCCCGAGGTGGAGGTGTGCCTGTTCCACGCCATGCTGGGCCACAAGCCGGTCGGTGGGTGTGAGGATGACGACGGGAAGGGGGGGGGGGGAGGGGAGGGGAGGGGGGAACACATGTGACCGCAGCCCCGCCCCACGTGGCCACGTCTGGCCCCGCCCCTCGCCACGTGACCATGCGGGTGCCCCTTCCCCCCAACTTGGCCCCTCCCACATCCCAGTCCAGCATAGGAACAGGCCTTTCGGCCCACAGTGTCCGTGCCCAGCATGTTGCCACGATGAACTGATTTCCTCTGTCTGCACCTGATCCATATCCCTCCATTCCCATCCTATCTAAAAGCCTCCCTCCACCACCAACCCTGGCAGCGCGTTCCAGGCACCAACCACCCACTATGTGTAAAAAAACCCTGCGATTGACAGAAAGCTGGAGAAACTCAGCAGGTCAGGCAGCATCTCTGGACAGAAGTAATAGGTGACGTTTTAGGTCGAGACTCTTCTTCGGACTTTCTGTACAATACGATAGAACTTTATCCCAGGAGGGAAATTGATCCGCCAACAGTCATAAAACTGAAATTAAAGTGGCCAGTGGAAAGGATTGGGGATGTGCAAAGATTGTGAGGGGGGGGGGGGGGGGTGATGGGAGTCAGCCTACACCACAACAGTGGCATTCTGTGCTGCATCTTGGTGGAACCAGTCTGTTGCTGAAGGTGCTCCTTAGGTTGAGCTGTATTGTCCAGGATGCTCCGCTGTTTGAGGAGCATCCTCCCCTCCAAGACCACCTCCCATGAATCCAACTCCACCCCCAGGACGGAGCCAGCCTTCCTGATGAGTTTGTTAATCCTGTTGGCGTCCGCGGCTTTCGCCCTGCTGCCCCAGCACACGACAGTGAAGAATATGGCACTGGCTACTGTTGATAGAACATCTGCAGCATCTTACTGCAGACGTTGGAGGAGTGGAGCCTTCTCATAAAGTACAGCCGGCTCTGTCCCTTCTTGTACAGGGCCTCAGCGTTCCTGGACCAGTCCAGTTTACGGTCCATGTACACTCCAAGGTATTTTTACTCCCTGGTAAACTGCACATCTACACCATTGATGGAGACAGGGGTGTTCCTCTGCTCCTTAAGTCCACCACTAACTCCTTAGTCTTGTTGGTGTTGAGCTGCAGGTGATTCATCCCACACCACTCAACAAAGTCGTTGACTACACCTCTGTATTCAGCTTCCCTCCCCTCACTGATGCAGCCCGCAATTGCAGAGTCTTCTGAAAACTTCTGCTGGTGGCAGGAGACGGAGTTATATCTGAGGTGTAGATGGTGAACAGGAAGGGAGAGAGGGCCGACCCCAGTGCTGCTCACCACCATGTCCGAGACACAGTTCTGTAGCCTGACATACTGTGATTGTTCAGTCAGGTCGTTGGTAGTTGGACAGCTCTCATAATTTTTTAGACTTCTATCAGGTGTCCCCGCAACCTCTGGTGTTTCAGTTTGTCCAACCTCTCCATAGCTAATACTCTCTGACTCTGGCATCATTATGATAAATGTAATAAAAAAGGAACTGCAGATGCTGGTTTATGCCAAATAGTGTGACTCAGCGGGTCAGGCAGCCTCTCTGAAGAAAATGGATAGGTGATGTTTCCGGTCGGGACCAACCCGAAACGTCACTTATGCATGTTCTCCAAAGAAGCTGCCTGACCCGCTGAGTTATTCCAGCACTTTGTGTCTTATCATTCAGATAAACTCCTCTACACCCTATCATAAGCCTCAACCTCCTTCTTGTAATGGGGCGACCAGAACTACACAGAATACACAAAATTGTGGCCTAACCAAAGTTTTATAAAGCTGCATCGTGACTTCCTGACTCTCACAGAGTGATACAGTGTAGGAAGGGGCCCTTTGGCCCAACTTGCCCACTCCAACCAACATGTCCCATCTACGCTAGTCCTACATGTCCGTGTTTGGCTCACATCCCTCTAAACCTGTCCTATCCATGTATCTGTCCAAATATTTCCCGGTTGCTAAACACATTAACTCTCCCATTCCCACTGACCTTTCTGTCCTGGGCCTCATCCATTGTCAGAGTAAGGTCCAACGCAAACTGGAGGAACAACACTTTATATTTCGCTTGGGATATCGCAACCCAGCGGTATCAATCAATATTGATTACTCTAACTTCAAGTAACCCTTGCTTTCCCTCTCTCTCCATCCCTCCCCCACCCTAGGTCTCTGACTAGTCTTTCTGATTAATGTTATTGTTTAAATGCCTCCTTGTCAACTTCCCCTCAGCTAGCAATGCCATTCTACATTTCTATATTACATTTCTATATTGTTTGCTTTGATCTGTCATTTTCACACCTTACCCATCCATATCTCCAGACTCCCTCTCCCTGGACTCAGCCTGAAAAAGGGTCTCGACCTGAAAAACGACACATTCCTTTTCTGCGGAGATGCTGCCTGTCCTGCTGAGTTATTCCGGCATTTTGTATCCACCTTCGGTGTAAACCAGCATCTATAGTTTCTTCCTACACAAATATCTCTGAAATGATTCTGAAACAAAATGTTCTCATTGGCAGTGGGCCCAATGACATGTTCCTGATCTTGATTCATATGTTCCTATTGACTCAGTCTGGCCCTTTTAGCCATTATCTCCCTTCCCACCCCCCTCCCTGTTATGGATAAAGCCTCCGGATTGAGCACAAAGGCAACAGTCAGGAGTCGTGCAACGTTCCTCCCTCAGATACCACACCACATGATTAACCACACTCCCTCCCCCTTCCCCACCCTCTCCCCTCCCTCCCACTCCCCTCCCATCCCACTCCCATTCTCTCCCTCTCTCCTCCTCCCTTCCTTCCTCCCTCCCTCCTTCCCCCTCCCACCCTTCCTCTCTCCCTGCCTCTCACTCCCACTCTTTCCCTCCCTCTCCCTCCTTCTCTCCCTCTCCCTCACTCTCTCCCAGCAGGGGTGAACCGTCACTTCCACATGATCTGTATCCGGGACAAGTTCAGCCAGAACATCGGTCGTCAGATCTCGTCGAAGATAGTTTGGGAACACCTCAACATCATGTATGACATGCAAGCGCTGGTATGTAGGTGCTCACAGCTGTGCTGCTGACTGGGGCCCGGCCTCAGGGAGAGGTCTGTTTGCTCCCTCCCACACTGACCGCATCTCCCACCCCCATCACAGGAGGCTTGCACTGAGTGAACCGTACAGCAACCCCTTCCCCCACACTGTCCCCTCTCCCCTCTCTCTCCCTCCCCTCTCCCTCTCTCCCTCTCCCCCCTCCCCTCTCCCCTCTCTTCCCCCCCTCCCCTCTCTCCCCCCTCCACCACACTGCCCCCTCCCCTCTCACTCCCTCCCCTCTCTCCCCCACACTGTCCCCTCCCCTCTCGCTCCCCCTCTCTCCTGCCTCCCCCCTCCCCCCACACTGCCCCCTCCCCTCTCTCCCCCACACTGCCCCCCCCTCTCCCCCCCACACTACCCCCCCCTCTCCCCCCCACACTACCCCCCCCCTCTCTCTCCCCCACACTCTGGGACACACTTGCTGAATTCTCCCCACAACCTTGGCTCCACATGTCACACACCGTGAGTTCCAAGATGGGTCCCGACCTGAAATGTCACCTCTCCATGTTCTCCAGAGATGCTGCTTGACCCTCTGAGTGATTCCAGCACTTTGTGTCTTTCCCTGGAAACCGGCATATGCAGGTGCTTGTGTCCCTCCCCCACCCTCCTTGCGCCAGTCCTGGCTGGGAGAGGTGTGGTATGTGGATGGGGAGAGGGATGGTATGTGGAGAAGGGTGGGTGTGGAACGGGGAGGGGGAGAGGGTGAGTTGACGTCCCCCTCCGCTCTATTCCAGCACGAGTCCGAGATCCTGCCCTTCCCCAACGGCGAGCGCAACTTTGTTCTACCGGACGACATCATCCACGGAGTGAAGGAAGGTGAGGCCGTGCAATGCAGCGGCAGGGCAGGTGGGACACGCACACCTGCACCCCCCACACCTACACCCCCCACACCTACACCCCCACACCTAAACCCCCCACACCTCCAGCCCCCCACACCTACACCCCCCATACCTCCAGCCCCCACACCTGCACCTCCTCATACCTCCAGCCCCCCACAACTGCACCCCCACCCCCCCATATCTCCAGCCCCGCACACCTGCACCCCACTCATACCTGCCTCCCCTCACACCTCGAGTCCCTGCCACTCCATGGCAACTCGATTTGGACTCATACACACATCTCACACATTTACACACATATGCACAAACACATACTCACACACACATGCATACTCTCACACACACATGTATACACTCATACACACACATGCACACTCACAGACATGCACACACACTTGCACTGATATGAAGATAGGTGGAGGGGCAGGTAGTGTGGAGGATGCAGGGACTCTGCAGAAGGACTTCACTGGTGTGGCTGGGACATGTTCGCCGGTGTGGGCAAGTTGGGCTGAAGGGCCTGTTGCCACACTGTATCACTCTATGACTTGGGACAGGTTGGGAGAGTGGGTAGAGAAGTGGCAGATGGGATATAGTGTAGCAAAGTATGGAGTCATGCATTTTGGTTGTAGGAATAAAGGCATAGACTATTTTCTCAATAGGGAGAGAATCCAGAAATTGGAGGAGCAAAGGGACTTGGGAGTGCTGGTGCAGGATTCCCAAAATGTTATGTAGTAATGGGCCTGTCCCACTTAGGTGATTTTTTAGGCAACTGCCAGCGACTAGGACAATGGAATTCACCCAAGTCAGCACCGGCAACAACCTACATCACCTGGCAACAACCTACGTTAACCTGGCGACAATCTACGACAGCACCTACGACAGCCCAAATGTTGAAAACTTTTCAGCAGTCGCCTGTAGTCGCCTTAAAAATCGCCTGTGGGATAGGCCCATAAGGAAGAGAAATGTAATGCTAGAATTTATTTTAAGGGGACTAGAATATAAAAGGAAGGATGTAATGCTGAGGCTCTATCAGGCGCTGGTCAGGCCGCATTTGGCGTATTGTGAGCACATTTGGGCCCCATATCTGAGGAAGGATGTGCTGGCTCTGGGGAGGGTCCAGAGGAGGTTTACAAGAATGATCCCAGGAATGAGTAGGTTAACTCATGTAGTGGCAGATTTTTATATCGTTCAAGAGATTACTCCCTCTAGCCGCTAAATGGACTACATGGTTAAGGGGGAATGTCTTTGTACGCATGCAAGCTCTCGGTCGGGGACCTTCAGAGCTTCTTCACAGATAAATCTTCAAAACACAGTCTTTAGATTAATAAATTCTTTATTGTTGATGAAAAACAATAAGGTACATCCAAACTTCTTCCGACTCGCACAATATAATCTTCTTCAAACTCCAGCTTATTGCATTAAACATTAGAAAACTCCTCGTGTCTCCGTTACATTTCGCATAGTCAAAGGGTAAACCTTCCCCATGCTGGTCCAAATCTAAACTAAAAACTAAGCTTCTGGCCAAGAAACGTAGCTCCAAACACGCCCTAAAATACGTCACAAATCCCACCCACAATATAACGGGCAGTCTAAAATTTAAAGACACATACCATCATCAATGACACACAAAACAAGCCAATTGGCCACTTCATACCGGCCTCTAATTGTTCTGAGTATATAATGAGGCACTTATAAATAAACATCAAAAAAGTAGCCATGGAGGCTTAACATATAGCAAAAACAAAAAATCAGGGAATTTAACCCCGTGGCTCCCCGCCGGCGAATTGAACCCCAGTCTCCCGCGTGACTGGCGGGGATACTAACCACTATACTAACGAGGAAATATAGCTGGCACTATATATCCGTAATCAGAATTCTTCATCGACTCTTCCATCTTCACTTTCGCCTTCTAGAAGCAAGCATAACTCGATTATTAATCTTATTTTACTGTTTTTAGTTTAAAGTCGTACCATGCGCACCAAACCCTTAAAATTAGGCATGATACCCAGTATATAGTCCAAAACATAACAGTCCAAAGCTTTGATAGCATGAAAAGTCTTCCTCCATGCCCGATCAACTCACGGATGTGTTGTAACAATATTGAAGTGTGAAAATCCTTCAAAAGAATAACAGAATTTTTAGCAATAAAGTTCACAGTTAGGTTTGATTAAATTTCCGGATCATTAGTAGAGATTTCAAATTCCAGCTCAAGCTTTGGCCAATCTCTGGATAGCTTACAGAGAGATTTTAGTTCATTGATCCATTTCTTATCGATTAAGAAGCAATTCGCTGTCAGTTCTCTGGAAACTTCATCCGCAGGATTTTCTTCTGTGTTAACATACTTCAGTTGTACAACATTAGTAACTCCCAATGCTCTTTCCATTGGCAGATTGTCTCTGTCCAAATCCAACTCTCTGGTTTCTATGGCTCTATCATCTAGTGGAATGCTTTCACAATTGTCGCTGATCCACTTGGAAAGTGTGAATCCTCCCTTATTGCAAAGGGAAGTCAGATGTTCTACTTGTTGAATTGCTTCCTGCTCAGTAGACATGGATTATAAGCAATCATCCATGTAAAAATTATTCTTCAAAGAGATTCTTACTTCATGAAATTTCGCATTCTTGCCAAACTTGCGTTTCAAATTCTGGGTGTGTTGCTCTGCCATATGACTTGTTTGAAAGGTAAGTCCAGACAATAGTGTCCATCAATCTTTACTGAGTAGTTCATAATATTCATGAACTTCAACTCTTCATTCGTCATCTCTTCAGATTCCTTGCTGGTACTTTCCTTGAAGTCATGATTGTATGGCTTCATCACCAGCTTTTCTAATTTATCAGTAGATATTTGATTAACTGCAATGATAGGATAGTTCTTCTGATTCTCGTTTTCATTGTTCCTTTTCAAGGAGCCATATATAACCCATCCAAGTCGGGTTTTTGTAGCATACGGTCCATCACCTTGGCTCCTCACA
The DNA here is from genome assembly GCF_010909765.2 of Amblyraja radiata. Taxonomy (NCBI): domain Eukaryota; kingdom Metazoa; phylum Chordata; class Chondrichthyes; order Rajiformes; family Rajidae; genus Amblyraja; species Amblyraja radiata. The sequence goes on along the minus strand of NC_045978.1, from coordinate 41,215,036 downwards.
ATCTGTATAGGTTCCAATGCCTTCAAAACATTCGTTCCGATAAGTAGATCAACACTAGAATTTATTTCAGATATCTTAACATCTTTCAGGTAAGGCCATTGTTTCAAGTCTTCATGTCTTGGCATATTTTGACGACCAACAGGCATGGTTCCATGTGTAAACACTTCAGATATTGGTATAAAATTATCTTCATCCAGACTGGATATCTCCATACTTGTAATGTAATGACTCCTGCTCTCTTTATCTTTAGTCATGGTACGTAATCGAATCTTAGTCTCTTCTCCTGTGATGTTCAGCCTTCTCGTCAGGTTTTCTGTGCAAAGGTAGTTGAACTTCCGTGATCCAGAAAAGCATATGTTTGCAACACTGTATTTGTTTTACTATTCCTTACCTGTACCGGTAAGATAAAAATATTACAAGCTTCTACCCCAGCCCCAATATGAGCAGTTACTTGAGGGGACATAGCATCACTAGTAGTTGGCTTCTTCTTCTGTTCCGTTTACTCTGGTTCATCCTCTTCTATTTGCTCTGATAGCTCTTCATCTATTTGTTCCAGTTCTTCCTCTTCCCAATACTCTGGTAGCTCTTCTTCAGTGTGAAGTGCTTCAGGATGATATTGCCTGCACTTATAACAAATCATAGGACTCTTACAGTCTCTCACCATAGGTCCTTGTTTTCAAACATCCAAAACAGATTCCCTTCTCTTTCAAGAATATCTTTTCTTCATATTCTTTCATCTTGAATCTTCGACACCATCTTATGGTTGACTAACTTCATCACATAACAAACAAAATACTGTTTGCTTGCTAGTAGATACATTTCCTTTCATTCTATCTGTCTTTTCCACAGGTCTGGTTGTGATAGCAAAACTACTTCTCATAGGTTCTAATATTTCTTCAGTTTTGGTAAAGGTAGAACCTTTGTTGGATAGTTATATGGATGGGAAAGGAATGGAGGGTTATGGTCTGAGCGCAGGTATATGGGACTAGGGGAGATTATGTGTTCGGCACGGACTAGAAGGGTCGAGATGGCCTGTTTCCGTGCTGTAATTGTTATATGGTTATATGGTTGTTAGTTGGTAAAGGTAGAACCTTTGCAATTGGTTTATGATTTTCAATAGTCCCGTAGTGTGACTCTTAACATGTACCGTCCTTTCTAAGAATTCCACCAGGTCTGGTAGACTGCCTACTTGCTTCCTTTCATCCATTATTCTGCCTGCTTCATATCTCCACCTTTCTCTCATTCTTCTGGGCAACTTGCTAATGATGATTCTAGTATTACTCGCAAGATTCATTTCCTCCACGTGGCCGAGATTTCTCATCAAGCTGCAACAACCTCTCAGAAATATTGTATATTTACTCAATGCCTTCCCATCTTCTGTCTTGATTTCTTTCCAAGCATGGGCCTTCTCCATGTATGCGTTAGCAAACCTCTGTTCATTACCAAAATGTTCTTTAAGTAATCTTCTCGCCTTTTTATAGCCATGGCTGCCTGGCTCAATTTCACAACTTTCTACAAGTACCTGAAATAACTTGTGTACTTCACCAGAAATCGTAAGCGCTCCTTTTCATCCATAACTTTTATTTCTAATACTTCTTCTAATGCCCTTATGAAAGCTTCATACCGCAAAGGATCTCCATCATACGTAGGAATTTCTGCTGGTGGTAAAATGAGAGAAGTAATTTGTCGAGCTATGATCTGGTTGAATTCAGTTTGCCTTTTCACCAATGCCAATAATCCATCCTGATAACCTTGGTTTAGCTCCACTTGTTGATAAACAGGCCTCTGTGACTCAAATTGGCTAGCTCGAGCCTGTGCATCAGGCCTCGGAAAAGCGTGGTCCGCTATTGGTTTGGCTCGAGCATTCACATACGCTCCATTAGTAGTTTGTTTCCATCTAGCACTCATTTGCTGAGATGAAGTTTTACCCATCTTACTCTGTTCCAATGGGTTTTCAAAGCCAAGAAATCCGGTGGACCTCGATTGTGAAATTGATCCAACTGCTAATCCACTTTGAGCAGTCTTTCTTCCCAAATCAGAGTATATCTCCTTCGATGTTCTCGAACTGCATCTTGAACCCTCACTTTCCAATATCTCCTTCTTTGCTTTGGCCATCTTTGTGTCTAGTTTCAGTTCCTTTCGTCGCCTCAGCTCTTCTTCTCTGCGGTTCCGTTGTCTCATCTCTTCTTCTTGTCACTCAATATCATGTTTCATCTTCAAGGCATCCGCTTCTATTGAGAGAGCAGCTAGATCAGCTTTAACTCCCAATCGAGCAGAAGCCCCTGATACCGAACTGGCTGTAGAACCAGATTTGAACCTCGTGGAGATACTTTCGAGATATTATCTTGTGGTGTAATTTCATCTTCCATTCTGGCACCTTGTAGCACTTCCAGCTGCTAAGCTCGTAAGTTGTGGTATCATTTCAGGTAACCACTCCTCTGCCTCATCCATGAAACCATTGAATATCTTTACCCTGTCTTCTTCCCACTGAGTGTGTTTTATGCGTTCTTCCCTACACGGCTGTGAACACAGCAGCACATTCTGTTTCTTTCCAACCTCTTGGCAGGGGTTCCATAGTTGGCTCATATTAGATTTCACTTTGATCGCGTTCTGTACTGATTTCATTAATTTCTTCTGTTTCTCAATTAATCTAGTAACCTGTTTCCATAATTTGTTTCTCTCCTAGGTTCCTTTCAAGTAGGCAGCATGTGTATTATCTGTTTCTTCTCGATACATGAGTTCTCTGTAGCTTTCAATTGACTCGTTAACTTGTTGCCATATTGAGTTTTCCTCCTTCTTAGTTTCTCTCAGGCAGGTAGCTTGTCCTTGATTAAGCTTGACTTTGCCACCTTGTGGTTCCTTAAGCATGGTTCTTTCTTCATCTTCTGGCTGCATGATTTTAAAGAAGTCTTGGCAGATTGCCAAGTCTTTAAATTGAATAAACAAAGTCTTTTCTGAATTCTGCTCCAACTTTGTATAAACATCGAGTGGCTATTTTGAAAATAATTCGCTCAGAACTATAACAAACTGATATTGTAGACAACATCTCATCAACATCCATGGGCTTAAAGATGACGATAGTTCGAAAGGAATGCGTTTTATCAAAACAATCCAAGGTCGAACTGGCTGGATTCTCCAGACAGTGGAAAAATACTTTCTGGCTCTTCTCACAGAAGCCGTTTAAAATTAAAGCTTTGCAGCTTCAAAATTCAAAGAAATAATAGTCGATTTTACTCACAATTTCTTGATAATGTCTTCAGATCGTCAGATAAGTTTCTTTGCTGTTGATAGACCTCGAGGCCATCCCTGGCCGAGATCTATTGTCTTCAGTTCCTCAGCTGGAACCGGTCTTCTGGCCAAAACCTCTTTCGAGATCCTAGCCAATTCTTCTGTTCCACTCTCTGGGACTGGTATTCATCCCCCTGGTCGGAGGTATCCTTTGACTTAATGTAGCGGCAGATTTTTATATCGTTCAAGAGATTACTCCCTCTAGCCGCTAAATGGACTACATGGTTAAGGGGAATGTCTTTGTACGCATGCAAGCTCTCCGTCGGGGACCTTCAGAGCTTCTTCATGGATAAATCTTCAAAACACAGTCTTTTGATTAATAAATTCTTTATTGTTGATGAAAAACAATAAGGTACATCCAAACTTCTTCCGACTCTATAATCTTCATCGAACTCCAGCTTATTGCATTAAACGTTAGAAAACTCATCGTGTCTCCGTTACACTTCGCATGGTCAAAGCGTAGACCTTCCCAATGCTGGTACAGATTGATTAGTAGGACTGGGTGTTACAATCCCTAAGATTTCACTACAATTGACATTCTTGTGTATGACCACTAGGTGAATTTGCTAACAATCAGACACATCTTCAGTTGTGTACCTCAACGTCACTGGGTGTTTCGGCCTTTTATCACAAGACACCCTCAGTCGAGATAGGCCCACCGCAGGTTGATCAGACCTGGGTGTGTGTCTTATTGTTAGCCTCTAGATGGTCACGTGGCAGCCCAGACAGCATCTTTCCTCTTCAGCCACAGCCAGTGACTGCTCCGTTCGGCTGCATTGGCAAGTTCTTTTATTGCCCTCCTTTGTGCCTGCCCTTTGACTCCTACTTCCCTCAGGAGCCTTGCGGTGGAACTGGCTACAAAGCCCCTGCTGAAAAGGGAAAGTGAAAGGGAAAACGGACTGAAAAGGGAAAGAGAGTAAAGGGATGGTTAATGACCCCCAGAATTAACGGGAAAGGAAGCTCACAAAGGGATAGGAGAGTATGGCCAAGTGTAATAGGGATCGATGTGAAAGGTGAGATGCGTAAGGAATTAAAAGTATTGTATATGAATGCGAGAAGTATAAGAAGTAAAGTAGATGAGCTTGAGGCTCAGTTAGAGGTTGGTAGATATGACATTGTGGGGATTACTGAGACGTGGCTGCAGGAGGATCGGGCCTGGGAACTTAATATTCAGGGTTATACATCCAATAGAAAGGACAGGCAGGTGGGCAGAGGAGGGGGGGTAGCTCTGCTGGTGAGGGAGGGAATTCAGTCACTTGCGAGGGAAGACATAGGGACTGACGAGGTCACTGTGGATTGAGTTGAGGAATTGTAAAGGCAAGAAAACACTAATTGGTGTTATTTACAGACCCCTAAATAGTAGCCCGGATGTAGGGTGTAAGTTGCAGCAGGAGTTAAAACTGGCATGTAACAAAGGTAATGCCACTGTGGTGATGGGGGATTTCAATATGCAGGTAGACTGGGAAAATCAGGTTGGTTCAGGACCCCAAGAAAGAGAGTTTGTAGAATGCCTCCGAAATGGATTCTTAGAGCAGCTTGTAATGGAGCCGACCAGAGAAAAGGTAATTCTGGATTTAGTGTTGTCCAATGAACCAGATATGATAAGAGAACTCGAGGTAAAGGAACCGCTTGGAGGTAGTGATCATAATATGATTAGTTTTAATCTGCAATTTGAGAAGGAGAACGTTAAATCGGAAGTGGCAGTGATGCAGTTGAACAAAGGGGACTATAAAGGCATGAGAGGAGAGCTGGCCAAAGTAGACTGGAAATGGATCCTAGCAGGAATGATGGTGGAACAGCAATGGCAGGAATTTCTGGACATAATCCGGTAGATGCAGGATCATTTCATTCCAAAAAGGAAGAAAGATTATAACCATATAACCATATAACAATTACAGCACGGAAACAGGCCATCTCGACCCTTCTAGTCCGTGCCGCACACGTATTCTCCCCTAGTCCCATATACCTGCGCTCAGACCATAACCCTCCATTCCTTTCCCGTCCATATAACTATCCAATTTAAAATGATAAAAATGAACCTGCCTCCACCACCTTCACTGGAAGCTCATTCCACACAGCCACCACTCTCTGAGTAAAGAAGTTCCCCCTCATGTTACCCCTAAACTTCTGTCCCTTAATTCTCAAGTCATGTCCCCTTGTTTGAATCTTCCCTACTCTCAGTGGGAAAAGCTTATCCACGTCAACTCTGTCTATCCCTCTCATCATTTTAAAGACCTCTTATCAAGTCCCCCCTTAACCTTCTGCGCTCCAAAGAATAAAGCCCTAACTTGTTCAACCTTTCTCTGTAACTTAGTTGCTGAAACCCAGGCAACATTCTAGTAAATCTCTGTACTCTCTCTAAGAGATTCTAAGGGGAGTAGGAGGCAACCGTGGCTGACAAGAGAAATTAGGGATAGAATAAAACTAAAAGAAAAGATGTATAACACAGCAAAGAGTAGCCGTAAGCCAGAGGATTGGGAAACTTTCATAGGACAACAGAAGGAAACAAAACGGGCAATACGGGCTGAAAAGATGAAGTACGAGGGGAAGCTGGCCTGGAATATAAAGAAGGACAGTAAAAGCTTCATTAGATATGTTAAGGGAAAAAGAGTAGCAAAGTCAAATGTGGGTCCCTTGAAGGCAGACACGGGTGAAATTATTATGGGCAACAAGGAAATGGCAGAAGAGTTGAATAGGTATTTCGGATCTGTCTTCACTAAAGAAGACGCAAACAATCTCCCAGATGTACTGGAGGACAGAGGATCTAAGGGGGTAGAGGAACTGAAAGAAAATTTCATTAGGCGAGAAATAGTATTGGGTAGGCTAATGGGACTGAAGGATGATAAATCCCCTGGGCCTGATGGTCTGCATCCCAGGGTCCTCAGGGAGGTGGCTCTAGAAATAGTGGATGCATTGGTGATCATTTTCCAATGTTCAATAGATTCAGGATCAGTTCCTGTGGATTGGAGGATAGCTAATGTTATCCCACTTTTCAAGAAAGGAGCTAGAGAGAAAACAAGGAATTACAGACCAGTTAGCCTGACTTCGGTGGTGGGAAAGATGCTGGAGTCAATTATTAAAGAGGTAATAATGGGGCATTTAGATAGCAGTAAAAGGATTAGTCCAAGTCAACATGGATTTATGAAAGGGAAATCATGTTTGACTAATCTTCTGGAATTTTTTGAGGATGTAACAAGTAAAATGGATGAAGGGTGCCAGTGGATGTAGTGTATCTAGACTTTCAGAAAGCCTTTGATAAGGTCCCGCACGGGAGACTGGTGACTAAAATTAGAGCACATGGTATTGGGGGTAGGGTGTTGACATGGATAGAAAATTGGTTGGCAGACCGGAAGCAAAGAGTAGGAGTGAACGTGTTCTTTTTAGAATGGCAGGCAGTGGCGAGTGGAGTGCCGCAAGACTCGGTGTTGGGGCCGCAACTGTTTACCATATATATTAATGATTTGGAAGAGGGAATTAGGAGCAACACTAGCAAGTTTGCGAATGACACAAAGCTGGGTGGCAGTCTGAACTGTGAAGAGGATGTTAGGAGGTTGCAGGGTGACCTGGACAGGTTGAGTGAGTGGGCAGATGCGTGGCAGATGCAGTATAATATAGATAAATGTGAGGTTATCCACTTTGGCGGCAAAAACAAGGGGGCAGATTATTATCTCAATGGGGTTAGGTTAGGTAAGCGAGACCTGGGTGGAAAGTTGGGGTGCAGGCACAGCAGGCAGTGAAGAAAGCTAATGGAATGTTGGCCTTTATAACAAGAGCATTTCAGTATAGGAGTAAAGAGGTTCTTCTGCAGTTGTATAGGGCTCTGGTGAGACCACATCTGGAGTATTGTGTACAGTTTTGGTCTCCTAATTTGAGGAAGGACATCCTTGTGATTGAGGCAGTGCAGCGTAGGTTCACGAGATTGATCCCTGGGATGGCGGGACTGTCATATGAGGAAAGAATGAAAATACTATGTATTCACTGGAGTTTAGAAAGATGAGGGAGGATCTTATAGAACCATATAAAATTATAAAAGGACTGGACAGGATGCAGGAAAAATGTTCCCAATGTTGGGCGAGTCCAGAACCAGGGGCCACAGTCCTAGAATAAAGGGTAGGTCATTTAAGACTGAGGTGAGAAAAAACTTTTTTGCCCAGAGAGTTGTGAATTTGTGGAATTCCCTGCCACAGAGGGCAGTGGAGGCCAAGTCACTGGATGGATTTAAGAGAGAGTTAGATAGATCTCTAGGGGCTAGTGGAGTCAAGGGATATGGGGAGAAGGCAGGCACAGGTTATAGATAGGGGACGATCAGCCATGATTACAATGAATGGCGGTGCTGGATCGAAGGGCCGAATGGCCTCCTCCTGCACCTATTTTCTATGTTTCTACCCCACCTCCACTGGACACACCCTTACCCTCCAAAACTAAACTAAAAACTAAGCTTCTGCGCAAGAAACGTAGCCCTAAACACGCCCTAAAATACGTCATAAATCCCACCCACAATATAACGGGCAGTCTAAAATTTAAAGACACATACCATCATCAAAAACACACAAAACAAGCCAAATGGCCACTACAACCTATGATGAGCATTTTTCGGCACTGGGCCTGTACTTGCTGGAGTTTAGAAGAATGAGGGCGGACCTTATTGAAATACACAGAATAGTGGAAGGCTTGGATAGAGTGGATGTGGAAAGGATGTTTCCATTAGTGGGAGAGTCTAGGACTGGATATCATAACCTCAGAATTAAAGGAATGTATCATCAATGATGAAAAGAGAGGGTCTGCTATTTGAATCTGAGAAGAATCTCAGATATTGTTAGCTGCTGTCTACGTAGATCCAATGAACCGAATCTTGTTGAGCGAAGATCAAATTGCTAAAGCACAAGAGGCCCTCTTAACTACATATGCATTTAGTTTTAATTTCTATTGCACTTGAGATTTTTTTTTTTGTCATAATTTAGGCATTTAGCTCATACCTGTGGCTTTAGTGGAGTACATTGGAGTAATGCTTTTATAATTTTTATTTCATTCAATGGAATTTTAATTTTGTCATAGTCCTTTCTGTAATTTTTTCTTCTTTTAGCATAATGAATTATGTTTTTTTTTCAAGAATAAACAATAAAAAAGCCACAATAGCACAGCTACAACCATTAGACTCAGAACTTTAAGGACATCTCCTCCCGCCTAGATTACTGCAACTCCCTTTACACTGGCATCAGCCAATCTTCCCTGTCCCGCCTGCAACTGGTCCAAAACGCCACAGCGAGACTCCTGACGGGCACCCGAAAAAGGGACCACATCACCCCGATCCTGGCCTCTCTCCACTGGCTCCCTGTGCGGTTCCGTATAAACTTCAAGATACTCCTCCATGTCTACAAAGCCCTCAATGGGCTTGCCCCCACCTACATAAAAAATCTTCTCACCCACCACTCCACCTCCAAGCCCCTCAGATCGGCCGACTTGGGGTTGCTGAATATCCCACGGTCTAGGCATAAGCTCAGGGGCGACCATGCCTTTGCGGTTGCAACCCCTAGACTGTGGAACAGCATCCCCTTTCCCATCAGAACTGCCCCCTCCATCGACTCTTTTAAGTCAAGACTAAAGACTTATCTATACTCCCAAGCCTTTCCTGACGTCCTCTGAGTGAGGGCTACATGTATATATGTATGTAGCTTGTTTTGTTGTGCTATTCTTATAACAAATGTAAAGCACTTTTGCCAACGAGAGTTGTTTTTTAAATGTGCTATATAAATAAATGTGACTTGACTTGACATGGGTTTAAAAGGTAGCCTGATGAATCATGTAGTTCTTATGAAATGCCATCTTGTGCAATGTCATCACAGCAGATTTAGAATTATTATACCTAGGGGTCGGGGTCAGAGTCGGATACACAAGAAATCAAGGAGTCGGTGTCGGGTGTTTTGGGTATCGACTCCACAGCCTGAAACACACATTCACACACTCATCCAAAAGCACACTCACACACATGCACACGTATACTCACTCACTCACCCACGCACATGAACACACACTCGTGCACACTCATTCACACACAGACACACTCACACACACTGAGTGAGCAGTTGCTGCCTGTGGCTGCACCAATCGCACCCTGCCCCCATGCAGGCACCTCCAGCTGTTGGTTGTGGAAGGCCCATCCATGGGCTGTGTCACAGGTGGGCCGCTGGTATGTGGGCCTGTCCCTGGTGCCGTGTGTAACCTGCTGCTCATCTCCCACCACAGGCAAGAGTGGGGTGGACGAGGAGCTGAAGGCCGAGCTCAGGGAGGAGTTGCCAGAGCTGTGCGTCACTGAGGAAGGTGCGTGCCCGACACACCAACACTGCACCGCACAACGCCACAGCACCCCTCACTGTGTGTGTGTGAGGCCCTGTGTGTGTGTTTGTGAGGCCCACTGTGTGTGTGTGTGTGAGAGGGCACTGTGTGTGTGTGAGAGGGCCACTGTGTGTGTGTGTGTATGAGGCCCACTGTGTGTGTGTGTGTGTGAGGCCCACTGTGTGTGTGTGAGAGGGCCACTGTGTGTATGTGTGTATGAGGCCCACTGTGTGTGTGTGAGAGGGCCACTGTGTGTATGTGTGTATGAGGCCCACTGTGTGTGTGTGAGAGGGCCACTGTGTGTATGTGTGTATGAGGCCCACTGTGTGTGTGTGTGTATGAGGCCCACTGTGTGTGTGTGAGAGGGCCACTGTGTATGTGTGTATGAGGCCCACTGTGTGTGTGTGTGTATGAGGGCCACTGTGTGTGTGTGAGAGGGCCACTGTGTGTATGAGGCCCACTGTGTGTGTGTGTGTGTGTGAGAGAGGGCCACTGTGTGTATGAGGCCCACTGTGTGTGTGTGTGTGTGTGTGTGTGAGAGGGCCACTGTGTGTGTGTGAGAGGGCCACTGTGTGTGTGTGTGTGTGTAAGAGGCCCACTGTGTGTGTGTGAGGCCCACTGTGTGTGTGAGGGCCACTGTGTGTGTGTGAGGCCACTGTGTGTGTGTGTTTGTGAGGGCCACTGTGTGTGTGTGTGTGTGTGTGTGTGTGTGTATGAGGCCCACTGTGTGTGTGTGAGGCCCACTGTGTGTGTGAGGGCCACTGTGTGTGTGTGTTTGTGAGGGCCACTGTGTGTGGGTGTGTGTGTGTATGAGGCCCACTGTGTGTGTGTGTGAGGCCCACTGTGTGTGTGAGGGCCACTGTGTGTGTGGGCGGGCCACTGTGCGTGTGTGTGTGTGTGTATATATGAGGCCCACTGTGTGTGTGTGAGGCCCACTGTGTGTGTGTGTGTGGGCCACTGTGTGTGTGTATATGAGGCCCACTGTGTGTGTGTGAGGGCCACTGTGTGTGTGTGTGAGGGCCACTGCGTGTGTGTGTGTGTGTGAGGGCCATAGTGTGTGTGTGTGTGAGGGCCACTGTGTGTGTGTGTGTGTGTGTGAGGCCACTGTGTATGTGTGGGGGCCACTGTGTGTGTGTGTGTGTGAGGGCCACTGTGTGTGTGTGTGTGTGGGCCACTGTGTGTGTGTGTGTGTATATGAGGCCCACTGTGTGTGTGTGTGTGTGAGGCCCACTGTGTGTGTGTGAGGGCCACTGTGTGTTTGAGAGGGCCACTGTGTGTGTGTGTGTGAGGCCCACTGTGTGTGTGTGTGTGTGAGGGCCACTGTGTGTGTGTGAGGGCCACTGCGTGTGTGTGTGTGAGGGCCATTGTGTGTGTGTGTGTGTGTGAGGGCCACTGTGTGTGTGTGTGTGAGGCCCACTGTGTGTGTGTGTGTGTGAGGGCCACTGTGTGTGTGTGTGAGGGCCACTGTGTGTGTGAGGCCACTGTGCTTCTTCAATGTTGGGATAGTCACAGCCTCAACTACCAGAGGAGGCAGCTTGTTCCATACATCCATCACCCTTTGTGTGAAAAAGTTAGCCCAGATTTAAGGTAAATCTTTTCCCCACCTTAAATCTATGTCCTCTGGTCCTCGATTCACCTACTCTGGGCAAGAGACTCTGTGCATCTATAATATCTATAATATCTGTGCAACTATAATATCCCACCCCCTCATCCTCCTGCGCTCCAAGGCAGAGAGTCCCAGCCTAATCAACCTCTCCCTATAGATCAGACCCTCTACTCCTGGCAACATCCTTGTGTGTGTGTGTGGGGGGGCCACTGTGCATAGATGGTTGATCCTTGTCTGTGGCCCTGCACCATCCCCGATGTCCCGGGGGTCAGTGAGGTGGCTGTGGGACAATGCTGCTGCTGGTGGGATGTGGCCCCTGTACAACTTTGCTTCACTAAACCTTTCCCTTTATTTACGATTGGCACAGCTGGTGGAGTTTGCATATTTAGATCAGAGTGAGGTTTAAAATTGTCACCAAGGTACAGTGAAAAACTTTGTTTTGCAAACAGATCAGGTAATACTGTACATAAGTACAATCGCCAAACTCAGGTACAATAGGTAGAGCAAATGATAAGATACTGAGTGCAGAATTAGTGCTGTCCTCCCTGTGACCACATGGGTTTTCTACGGTGCTCCGGTTTCCTCCCACATCCCAAAGATGTGCAGGTTTGTAGGTTGATTGGCCCTCTGTAAATTGTCCCCAGCGTGTAGGGAGCGGATGAGAAAGTGGGATAACATAGAAGCAGTGTGAAGGGTGATGGATGGTCGGTGTGTGGACTCGGTGGGCTGCAGGGGTGTTTCCGTGCGGTGTGTCTAAGGAATGCGTTGTGAACCTTGCCCATGCAGGTGGCAGCAAGGTGGTGGAGAAGGCCGTGGTGAAGGAGAAGGTGCCGGTGGTGGGTGAGGCCGGGCCCAAGGACGTGGTGGACAAGCGCAAGAGGAACCGCGCCACGGCCAACCTGCTGAGTGTCAACAGTAACCCGTCCAGCCCCAGTGGGGCCAAGCGCCGCCGCGTGTAATGGGGTACGCCCTGCACTGTGGGGTTCACCCTGGGGAGTGGGGTACGCCCTGGCTTGAGGGATACGCCCTGCGCTGTGGATACACCATGCTGGAAATGTCTGCCTACCCCTTGCAGTGGGAGTGGGGAGAGGGGGTTCGCTACACACAGCCGTGGGACCGTACCCCGCCCGCTGCCTCTGCATCCAGCGGAGTTCCAGGGGCTGCAAGGGGGGGATCCAGGGGCCGCATGGTGGGTCTCAGCTAGTGCCTGTTGGTCAGTTACTGCCCGCCGTTCCGCTGCACCCCCTCCCTCCACCCAGGGGTGGGATGGGCAGAGCTGGCATCAGCTGGTCCAGTAAATGGTCCAAATACACCGATAGACCTGGGCGAGAGGAGTCTCGTGTTACTTTCATTGTGCTCCCCCTCTTGTTATTTGTTTATGAATGCATCTTTTTTTCAAAGATTTTCTTATTAAAACCAGGTTGGAGATTTCTGGCTTGGAATGGCTTTGTTAAACTAACTGAGAGCTCCGCAGCACATTAACAGCTGTGAGGAGCGAAGGAGATCACAAAACGTTTTGGACACTGCCTGGTCGCACGGGGAAATGTTATCCCACTTTCACATCCACACCCTCGGGACAATTTACAGAGGGCTAATTAACCTACAACCCGGCACATTTTTGTGATGTGGGAGGAAGCCAGAGCCCACGCGGTCACACACAGAATGTACAAATTCCACACAGCAGCCAGAAGGTGAAATTTTAATCATATTTCGTAACTGGCTCTTAGTTTAGAGATACAGGCCATTCGGCCCACTGAGCCCGCACTGACCAGCGACCCACCCACATTATCCTACACACACTAGGGACAATTTACGATTATACCAAGCCAATTAACATACAAACCTGTACTTCTTTGGAGTGTGGGAGGAAACCAAAGATCTCGGAGAAAACCCACGCGCTCACGGGGCTGTAAGGCAGCAAGTCAACTGCTGCGCCATCTGGCCTTGGAAGAAGTACTCTCCCAGACAGTGTGGCGCTCCTTAGTAAAGTGTCTCCACGGAATACTGCCAATCTGACAGTACGCTACTGCTCATTACTCCTCCACCGACACTGCAACTCGATGTCCTACCTCCCACACTGGTATTTCCTCGACAACTCTGACCAACACCGTAAGAAGTTGCAGAGGTAGCCCAGTCCATCATACAGACCAGACTCCCCTCCATTGACTGCATCCACACTTCCTCAATGCCTCAGAAAAGTAGCCAACATAATCAAAGACTTGACCCACTTTTGTTTTACACAGTGGGTGGTGGATACCTGGAATGTGCAGCCAATGATGGTAGTAGACACAGATAGATAGTGGCATTTAGGAATCTTTTGGATAGGCGCATGGATATGGATCATGTGCAGGCAGAGATTAGTTTATATTCCATCATGTTGGGCCAAATTCAAATGCAGTTTCATACCACTTCAAGCAGGCAAGGCCACCAAATTCAGGTGCAGTTTCCTACCACTTCAAGCAGGGTGCAAGGCCACCGAATTCAAGTGCAGTTTCCTACCACTTCAAGCAGGGAGCAAGGCCACCGAATTCAAGTACAGTTTCCTACCACTTCAAGCAGGGTGCAAGGCCACCAAATTCAAGTACAGTTTCCGACATCTTCAAGCAGGGTGCAAGGCCACCGAATTCAAGTGCAGTTTCATACCACTTCAAGCAGGATCCGTCCACCAAACTCAAGCTCAGTTTCATACCACTTCAAACACGGTGCAAGGCCACCAAACTCAAGTGCAATTTCATACCACTTTAAGCAGGGTGCAAGTCCACCAAATTCAAGTGCAGTTTCATACCATTTCAAGCAGGGTGCAAGGCAACTGTAAATAAGCAAACTGCACAATCTGGAGTTCAAGTATCATCTTTAATCAGTACCCATATTGTAGCAGTACAACAGGTCATTAGTTCATCGTTACCGCTTCCAAGACTGACCAGTGTAGGAATTGGGTGTTAGTATGAATCATACAGTAGGGTGGGGTTAGTGATGCTATTCTACTATGATTGGTTCACATGCAATAGCCAATCTACATCCTTCCCCGTAAAGAGCAAATATAGTTAAACACACATGCAGCTAGAATTCAAACATACTCGCCATATCTGCCAGTCGGTCTACTAATATGGCCCGAACGTGTACGGACCAAGCGCTCTCCTCCTTCGCCAGAAAAGTTAGAGGGAGGTGGTGAACCCAGAAGTGAGAAAGCAGCAGGGGACACCTGTGGTGAATGACAGGGGAAGCATGCGGGAGAGGTAGTGTCCTTGTTAGTCACGGCCGCCGGTCGTGGTGGAGTAAGGGACATGCTGGAACTAGTGGTGGCCACGGCAGCAGACGGCTGGAACAGTAGAGGTGGAGCGAAAGGATCGGCTGGTGGTGGACGTGGTTCCTTCACAGCCAGTAAGTGTTGGTGGCTCCGACGGTATAAGGTGCCATCGATGTCAACAAGGTAGGATCGGGGTTCTTTGGACAGGTCAACAACGCAACCTAGACGGGAATGTCCCACAGTAGTTTGCAAACGGACGAGTTGGCCCGGTAGTAGTGGTTTAAGTGGTTTGTTGGACTTGTCATGTGATCGTTTCTGGATGTCGTGTTTCTCCTGGATGCGATCCTGGATTGTAGCTGGCTTCAACACCTGTGGCGCCAGCTTCTGCTGGGCAATTGGTATCGGTGGTCTGGACATCAGGCGTTGGGCTGGTGAGCCCAGGACCCCGTCTCTAGTGATGTTTCTGAGGTTTAAAAGGTCGAGGTACACATCTGACTTGGCTAGGTGGGCGCGTTCCATTAGCTGTTTTGCGCTTCTGACGTCTTGTTCAGCGAGCCCGTTCATTTGTGGGTATTCGGTGCTGCTCGTGACATGGTGGAAATTCCATCAGTTAGCAAAGTGTTTGAAGGCGTGACTGGTAAACTGTCTTCCGTTGTCGGTCTGCAAGCGGACAGGTGCGCCGAATGTGGAGAAGTGTTACTGTAGCTTTTGAATTACCATTTCTGATGTGATAGAAGGCAGTAAATCAAGTTCGAACCAGTTAGAATAGGAGTCGACCAGGACTAGATAATGTTTACCGTGCCACTCGAAAATGTCTGCCGCCAACGACGTCCAGGGCAGTGCTGGCGGAGGTTGTTGTAGCAGGGGCTTTCTCTGTTGGTGCGGCGCCAGGCTGCTGCAGATGGGGCAGGAGACGGTCCTGCCCCGTATGTACTTGGCCATGCCAGGCCAGTAAAACATATTCTGTGCGTGAGCCAGCGTGGCCTCGGTGCCTGGGTGGCCGCTGTGTGCCTCTTTGTAGTATTCGTCACGTAGTGATGAAGGGATCACGACTTTGTGGCCCTTAACTATGACACCGTCCTGTATTACCAGTTCATCACGGACTAAGAAGAACGGCTGCATCTCCAGTGGGGCTGCACCTGGAGCTGGATTGCCTGTTTGGCCAGCCTCTCTTGATTATAGAAACATAGAAACATAGAAATTAGGTGCAGGAGTAGGCCATTCGGCCCTTCGAGCCTGCACCGCCATTCAATATGATCATGGCTGATCATCCAACTCAGTATCCCGTACCTGCCTTCTCTCCATACCCTCTGATCCCCTTAGCCACAAGGGCCACATCTAACTCCCTCTTAAATATAGCCAATGAACTGGCCTCGACTACCCTCTGTGGCAGGGAGTTCCAGAGATTCGCCACTCTCTGTGTGAAAAAAGTTCTTCTCATCTCGGTTTTAAATGGATGAGAGCAGCTGGAGAGTGCCGTCGGCGGCTGTGTGTTCTGCTAGACGGCGCAATCGTTCCGTGGGAACAAAGTCAATGTTGAGAACCGTAAACTTGTCCCGTTCATAGGGGTGTCGTTCGCTGGATGCCCGTGGTGCGCGAGAGAGGGTGTCAGCAACGAGCATGTCTTTACCCTTTTTGTAAACGATTTTGAAGTCGAATCGCTGGAGCTGCATCATCATACGCTGCAGACGTGCAGGTGCAGCATGGATATGTTTATTGAGTATGGTCCCCAGAGGTTGGTGGTCTGTCTCGACCGTGAAAACATTCTCAAAGACAAAGTCCTTGAATTCAGAACAAGCGAAGACCACAGCCAGCAGCTCTTTCTCGGTTTGCGCGTAGCGCTGTTCGGTATCCGTCATGGTGCAGGGGGCATAAGAGACAGGATGTAAAGTCCCATCGGCAGATGATTGTAGGCAGGCGGCGCCAAGCCCGTATCGTGAGGCATCGCAGTTAACTGTGACAGGACGCCTCAGGTCAAAAAATATCAAGGTGGGAGCGCTGATCAGCCTCGGTTTTAAAGAATCAAATGCATGTTGGTGTTGCTGGAACCAGGACCAAGCAGTATCCTTCCGAGTTAGTTGTCTCAGAGGCGAACTCGGCACACTAAGGTTCGGTATGAATGTTCCCAGATAGTCTGACTTCTGACCATTCCACATCTGACACCATGTAAATAAGCAAACTGCACAATCTGGAGTTCAAGATCATCTTTAATCAGTACCCATATTATAGCGGTACAACAGGTCATTAGTTGTTAGTTCATTGTTACCGCTTCCAAGACTGACCAGTGTAGGAAGTGGGTGTTAGTATGAATCATACAGTAAGGTGGGGTTAGTGATGCTATTCTACTATGATTGGTTCACATGCAATAACCAATCTACAGCCACCAAATTCAAATGCTGTTTCATACAATTTCGTGCAGGGGGCAAGGCCACCACATTCAAATGCAGTTTTATACCATTTCATGCAGGGTGCAATGCCACCACCTTCAAATGCAGTTTCATACCATTTCAAGCAGGGTGAAACCACCATAAAACCACACAAAACACCACACTCACAGTTCAGTAGATATTCAGTGTGTTCAGTAGATATTCAGTGTGTTCAGTGGATTCACAGCTCAGACAGAGTCGTGACCTCTCCCTCCCCCATCATGCAGAGGCTGAGCCACACCCACACTGAGATTCTTAACATTTTTTAAACACTAATAACACTTTTATTTTTCATTGATGGGAAGAATCCTCTGCACCTGATGAGCGGAGAGGGACTGAGTAAGATGGCCAAAAATCACAGCCGCAAGTGGTTGCGTTTTTATCTAAAATCAATATACAGTGCAAACAGGAAGTTGTCACGTTTAGACTTCCAACCATTTGCAGTGCTTTTACTTCAACCCAAACTCCCACCAACCATTTGCAGTGCTTTTGCTTCAACCCAAATCCCCACCAACCATTTGCAGTGCTTTTACTTCAACCCAAATCCCCACCAACCATTTGCAGTGCTTTTACTTCAACCCAAATCCTCACCAACCATTTGCAGTGCTTTTACTTCAAACCAACCACATTTTCATTTTCAAACCACATTAAGGGCACTAAAGGTCAGTAAAACCACACTCACAGTTTAGTCGACATGTGTTCAGTGTTATTCACAGCTCAGACTGAGAGACGTGACCCTCTCACTTCCCCCATCTTGCAGAGACTGACTGAGGCACAACACCTCCGGGTTTTATAGTCCCTCCCCCCTCCCACCAGCAGGGGCAGCAGAGAGAATCTCAACATATTTGAAACATTAATAACTCTTTTATTTTTCATCGATGGGAAAAATCCTCTTGTCCGTGCAGCGGATGGGGACTCTGAGTAAGATGGCCAAAAATCACAGCCGTAAGTGGCAGCGTTTTTCTAAAATCATGAAACAGAAAAACAGGAAGTGGTCAAGATCAGACTTTTAGTAATATAGATACACTCGCAGATATACACACTCGCACACGGTGGCCGTGAGGCCAGTCACCAGTCATTCAGGGAATGAGGGGCAAAGAGTTGGTAGTTGGGTTTCTGTGGAAACAAAATAAACCAGCTTTTGCTTAGCCACCATGTTATTGGGAGTGGAGGCCCCTGTACGAGTTGCCAGACACTGATCCTTGCCCTGCTGAGGTTGGCAGTTTTAAACTGATCCCCTTTATCCAGGATTCTAATTTTAAACCATCCAAATCCTGAGGTTAAATCTAAATCAAAATGTCAAGCAGGGCTGCGAGCAGGACCTGCATTCCCTCTTCAGTGTGATGTGTTGGGAAGGTGCTCAGTACACGGTCCCTGGTGACAACCACAGTCTAGATTTAACAGAGAACAGTACAGCGCAGAAACAGGTCCTTCAGCCCACCATGTCTGTGCCGAACATGATGGCAAGACCGTCACTTATCTTCCCGCATATAATCCATATCCCTCCATTCCCTGCATATCAATGTACCTATCCAAAAGTCTATTAAATGCCACTAAACGATTGGGAAAATTAGGTTAACCCTTCATCCATTGCAAATAATGATGGGGAGTAGGAACTTCACGGCAGGTCCAGCAGCATCTTTGGGGAGACATCAAGAGTCCACCAGCGGTATGCTCTGCCAAATAGTGAAAGGATTTCTGGTATCCTCCCACACTCCAAAGGCATACATGTTTTTAGATTAATTGGCTTGGTGTAAATTGTCCCTAGTGTGTGTGGGATAGCGTTAGTGTGTGGGGATTGCAGTTTGGTGCTGACTCAATGGGCCAAGGGCTTGTTTCCACACTGGATCTCTGTATTCTAAACTAAACTAAAGGTCGAATCCAAAATAGAGGTAGAGAGAGGATAGAGAGCAGGAAACTTCCTCTTGGCAGCGAGATCTAAAACTAGAGTGTGCAGGGTGAGGTTTTCGAGGGGACTTAAGAAAGAATGTTTTTCACCAGGAGCATGGATGGAATTGGGAATCATGAGGGACTATGGAGCCACGTACGCTCACACATTTAGGAAGTATCTCCACCAACAGCTGAACTGCCAAAGCAGAGCAGGCTACAGACCTATTGCTGGGAAATGGGATGATAGTTTTTTGTTACCTGTGAGGTACAGTGAAATAATTTTTGTTCTCCTGTCAGCGGAAAGACTATACACGATTACAGTTGAGCCACTCGACAGTGTACAGATACAGGAGAAAGGGAATAGAAACATAGAAAAATAGGTGCAGGAGTAGGCCATTCGGCCCTTCGAGCTAGCACCGCCATTCAATGTGATCATGGCTGATCATCTAAAATCAGTTCCACGTTCCTGCTTTTTCCCCATATCCCTTGATTCCTTCAGCCCTAAGAGGTAAACCTAACTCTCTTGAAACCATCCAGTGAATTGGCCTCCACTGCCTTCTGTGGCAGAGAATTCCACAGATTCACAACTATCTGGGTGACATTTGTTTCCTCATCTCAGTCCTAAATGACCTATTCTAAAACTGTGACCCCTGATCCTGGACTCCCTCAACATCGGGAAAATTTTTCCTGCATCTAGCCTGTCCAATCCTTTAAGAATTTTATGTTTATAAAATAAGTTCTCCTAAGTTCCAGTGAATATAAGCCCAGACGACCCATTCTTTCATCATATGTCAGTCCCGCCATCCTGGGCATTAACCTGGTGAACCAACGCTGCACTCCCCCAATAGCAAGAATGTCCTTCCTCAAATCAGGAGAGCAAAATTGCACACAATACTCCAGGTGCGATCTCACCAAGGCCCTGTACAACTGCAGGAGGACCTCCTTGCTTCTAAACTCAAATCCTCTTGCAATGAAGGCCAACATACCATTAACTTTCTTCACTGCCTGCTTACTTTCAGTGACTGATGTACAAGAACACCCAGGTTTCATTGCACTTCCCCTTTTCCTAATCTGACACCATTCTTTTTCTGACACCGCCTTCTTGCCACCAAAGTAGATAACGTCACATTTATCCACATTATACTGCATCTGCCATGTATCCGCCACTCACCAAACATATCCAAGTCATCCTGCAGCCTCATAACATCCTCGAATAACGTTTATTGCAAGATAAAGTCCAATGAAGTCTGATTAAAGCCAGTCCAAGGGTTTCCAATGAAGCCTCACTCCAGTTGTTGATAGGACGGTTCAGTTGCCTGATAACAGCTGGGAAGAAACTGCCACTGAATGTGGAGGTATTGTCTGCATGGGTACTAAGTGGTTGGCTGAAGGGCCGGTTCTATGTGAGGTGTGACTCCAGGACCATGTATCTAGTTGGGGTGGGATGCAGCATGGTGTGGGAGGCATCAGCAACACCTCCCTCAAGCCGGGCCAGGGTTTGATGGGGGCAGTGACGTCAGGCAGAGCCCACCACATCAGGGCGAGCGATGACGCCAATAGTAGTCGCAGCAGTGACGTCATGCGACAGGAGTCTTTGCCGTGAACGGTGTCGTCAGCCGCAAGGGTGACGTCAGAGGCAGCGGGCACGCGCGGGCGGTGACGTCAGGACTGGCGGGCACGCGCGGGCGGTGAGGTGCTGCGCGCCCCCGCGCCGCCGCCATGTTTGCCGAGTGAGCATCGGGCGGGAGCGGGACGGCAGCCGGGTGTCCGCTCGCTTCACTCTCACGCCCACCCCGCCTGCACCGTGTTGGTAAAAATAATTAAATCCCTGTCACTGGTAAGGGCTTCGGTAATGCGGCCGCTGTGACCGGTCCGTCCGTCCGCCCGCCGCTTCAATTTTCTCATTGGAAATAAACTCAAGCTGTGTGGCTTTCGATCGCAACTAGGCCGCGCCCCGCCGCCGCCTCACCCGCGGCGCACGGCTGCACCGTACCCCGTTAACGTGGGGATTGTGGTTTAATGTCCACCTCCCCTCAGCAGCCGCACCACCAGCGGACAAAGAGTCTGCGGCTGCTGCAAGGAGGAGGCACTGGGCGGCACCGCGCTCCTCCCAGCGGCCGGCTCAGTCCTCCAGCCCTGCCCGGCCTAGGCCTCCAACCCAGCCCGGTCTAGGACTCCAACCCAGGCTCCCGGCCCAGCTCTGTCCTGCCCGGCCTAGGACTCCAACCAAGTCCAGAGCTCGCCGTGGCCTCTGCCTCATGTATGGCAGCGCCGCACATGCACCATGCACCTTGTTGTTTACCCCTTGAACCAACATTCATGCACTGGCCACTGTTCGAGGTTCAGAATGTGTGTGTCTCATAATCTACAGGTATTTAAGTGGTTTAATTTGTGGACGCTGCAGCCCCTTTTGAAAAGTCGAGAGGACTGTGTTGTGGTGGTCATGCGTTGGATCAGAAGCGCCAGCAGAGTAGATTCACTACTTTTCATGTGTGGAACAAATTGGACGCTTAGTTTGTTGTTTAAAAAAGTCTGTGAACAATAAATTAGAAGCAGAGAACGTCGAATAAGAAGAGAGTTGATAAATCTTAATTGTTGGTCGATTGGTCTGGTTTGTGTTTTAATCTCCGATTTTTATCAGCTGGGACAATTTACATTTAATATTGCATTTCCTTCATGAAGGGTCTTGCAATAACATGAACTTTGTACTTTGGGCAGTTTTGATTACTTAATCTATACAGTAGGCGGTGTTATGCAAATTATATATTGTTTTGGTTTTTGTTGTTAGATTCCTCTATTTGGCTTTTTTCTTATGTTACTAGATTATTTAAAATAATGTTTTATGATTGATTTTCTGAGAATCTTGTGAGTTAAGGATCCCAAATTGCAGTACACAGATGCCTTTGTACTACTTGGTATAACTACTGCTGAGGTGTCTCACTGTTGGAGATTGGTGCAGAGCTGGCAATATTCACACTACAGACTTTTTACAACTGAGGTGTACTATGGAAACCAGTGGTGATTGCAGAGTAATGTAAGTGCAGTTGGATGCAGCAATTGCCTTTGCATCCCAACATAGTCTGTACGCCCAGAGGGTGAGTCGTGACTTTTGGGTTTGTGAACAATTGTTGTAGTTTCAGATGCACATTTAGAATCAGCTGTGGTGTGTTTTGAATTGCGACAGATATGGGCAAGTGATATTTTGCATTAGTGGGGGGGGGGGTTGCAGATGTTTGTACCTTTTGGAAGACATCTTCATAGTTTGTACAATATGCAGCCATGGCAAAAGCTGTAAGTCATTTGAAGCCTAAAAGATTCATGTAATCTTTTGGAAAATCCTAACTGGTGCATTTTGAGAAGATATTTGGCCAGTCATAACTGGCTCCATTTGATGGAGCTGCATCTCAGGTTAATTCTAGGCCATAATTTGGTGCATAGACTTTCAGGAGCAGCAGTCGGGTGAGCTGCTTCCATAGTATCTGGTGGTTTTTATTCTCTAGGTTGCCCTTACTCACAGCACGTTAATGCTGTGCTCCTTTTGCAGGATATTGGGATTTGTGGATCTTTCTACCAGACCTAGATTACTGTGTGAATCCAGTGGACCCCATAGGAATTATACAGGCTAGTCACAAAGGCATTTTCAAACTTCAGTTTTGGGCCTGTGCATGCATCTGTATTGTAGGTGGTTGATCAACCTCAAAGCAGAATTGGATGTACTTGCAGAGATGTGGTACAGAGCAAAATGGCGTTAATTGGAGGTCACTGGCACAAGGACATGGGCTGAATAACCTTATGATTGGAAACAAATTATGATTTTCTGTAGGGTCTGATGAGAACATCATGTGCATGTCATGGGTAAATGTGTCCAGTCATTAAAATTGAAAGTTAAACACATTATGGTATGTCGGCCCAAGCACAACTCTCACATCTAATTTTGCATTGAGCTTGAGCACGTTAATAGGAAGGTAACTTCTGTTTCACTAACTTTGAGGAAGTTGAGTGATCCATTGGAATTCGTAGCCCAAATCACCCTCCAGTTAATTCACAGGGTTTCAAGTACGGTTGTGCCGCCAAAAGAAACTCGCCAAGTCTTCTATTTCAGTTAGGTTTGAGGAATATTTCGGGACTTATCTCAAACAAGTAAATCAAAGTAATATTGTTTGCTGAATGTTAACTAGTAAGACTTGATAAATCAAACAAATAAATAGTTTTTTAGAATGATCAAATCGGCGTACAAGAAGTCATGATTACTAATGATAATGTGTTTCAAAGAACAATCGCTATTTTTTTTAACATTTATATTTTGTCATGTGTTGTTGGTTATTGTTCCTTTAGGAAAATCTTTACCCTGCAGAATTTTCCTAACTATTTAGGTGAAAGGAAAATGGTATTTAGATAAAATGGTATGTTTTAAATGTGATTTGCTTTTTATGGAATTAAAACTGGTTGTTGGATTTGTGCAATTTTGTGGTTCCTGAATGCAGATGTTGTTAGTAGAAACACTATTCTCGTGACAGGTACTTTGCTTGAGGAACTGGCAAAGGTGTTTAATCAGCATTCAAGTGACCTTTATTTACACAAAGGTGTCGCAGTCCATTTAGTTGTGGATTTACAATTGACTAGAGGTTATGTAATTACAAAGAGGTTCTACAGTTCTCTCCTGTCCTGGGTGCAGCTTGTAAAATCCCTGGCCTCTCATTTTTTTTTCACATGTTGAGGAACTAGTTTTCTGACTAGTGTTCCTGCTGGGATTGTTGGATTGATGCATGATTTGCCAACACATTTAACAGTGTTTATTTCAGAAGCAAGCCATTTCATTAATCTCCCTGTGCATAATATTGTTGTGCTCAAATTTGACCCCAAAGTATTTAGGATGAACATCTTCCCATTGCATTTGCACATACTAAAGTAATAAGTGATTATTATTGGGGAGAATGATGTGTGTGAATTGTTTGGAATTCTGTTGTAAACTTACTTTTTCCATCCAGCTTTTTTTTAGGCGTATAATCCTGACCACGTGAATTATTTTGGTCCATTTCTGCTTTCTAAATTGCTGACAAGTGGCTTTGAAAGCTAGAGGAGGTATGTGCTGAATTATTTACTGACCTTCAAGCTTTGATGTGGCTTTATAGTTAACTGATTTATACAGGGGACACTTTTAATTGTAGTTGATGTAAGGTCTAGGCTTTGTAATGAAAAAGAACTGCTGCAAATATGAAATGTTTCAACAAATAGAATAGATGTTTCAGTTCACTCAATCAATGACAGGTCATGACATTTTCTTCCAGAAAAAATACACATTTCCTGAAATAAACCAAAATAACTTTCTGTGATGATTTTAAAAAAAAAGCTTTATTTTAATCTGATTATATAAATGCTCACGATTGGAGTACTAAAAAAAAAATGCCCACTAGGAAAATTCATTCTGGAAATTTGTGATTCTAAACTAAGTTACATCAAATTCCTGAAAACATCAAAGAAATTTAAACACACTATATAATTTACTGGTGGGTTAGAACCCAAACACTTCACACATTAACAGCCTGATATTGGGAAGGATTTCTGCCATTTATTTAAACATCTAAATGCTCATTTCTCATGCATTAGATAATTATCAAAGTGACATTTGTCAGTTATTTTCCTTCCCTTTTGCTCCCATAATATAAAAATAAAGCAATTTTTATGTATAAGAAATATTTAACTGTTGTATTAAATCCAAGTGCACTTTACTATTTCAATCACGACAGGCTGGTCTCCTACATTCTACCACCCCGCCTCCTCATAGAGGTTACCCAGAATTGTACCAGTCCTGACCTTGTGTGTTAACTCCAACATTCACTGAGCTAGATACTGGATAAAGGCTCTTTGTTTGCTGCCATGGTCTTTGGTTGTCTTAGTCTGTGAACAGGGCAAAATTGCAAAGCTCAACAGTTGACAGTTTACTGTTTAATTAAAGGGAATGGTTGAAGTTTAATATAGCTTAAATTGCAAGTGTAACATGCAAGGTCCTTGTAGATTTTAATCGTAACATGTTCTATATGTATGAGAACTAAGAAAAATAAAAATATTTTCCAACTTTTTATGCAAAGATAATTTTGCATTAATAGTCACAGCAATTGAAAATATAAAGCAAATTTAATCTTTGAATTGCATTTGAAATGTTTTATGAGCTAAATTTAATTGTGGATTGGTTATTTATTGTGTATGGATTTTCCTTTTTTTTCTGAGGCATAAAATTTGTTCCTTTCACTATTTAGAAAAAATAGTACTGGCAGGAAAGTTCCAAAATTCAATATAAGCTCATACTTTTTAAGATATGTTTCTAAGCATGTCCAACTTTGAAATGAATAATGATTAGGGTAATGTGGTAGGTAATTGTTTTTTTGAGAAAGCACTTTGTTCGCAGAAGTGACTGTTGGATTGCGTTGATGGTTTTCTAGATTGTTGTAGAATCATTAGTTTTCTGCTGTGGTTAAAGGCATGTGAATGCATTTATGACCAGTTTTCCTATGTTACAAACACTTGTATGTACAGCTTTCAGAGCACCATTTTTGCTATTATGTCAAAAAAAAAAGAAATATTTGGAACTGAGAGTTTTAGATTGAAGTGATGTGGTTTAAGAAATCTCATATTGCTGTGTTACAGAATACATTTTATCAGTTGATCTTGAATGATGGGGAAAATGATCAAAATGGTTTTCCTTTTGTTTAAAAATGACTGTCAGGGCCTTGTTATTCAGAGCAAGTAGCTTTGGAAGCATTTTGTCGAAGCATGGATTTGGAGTGTTCACAAGGATTTGTTTGGCAATGTATAAAGTAACAAGTTTACTGTGAAACAAATTAAGATTATAATTTAATTTTCTGGCATTGTTGGAGTTCATATTACTTATGCTGGCGATAAAATTGCAAGATTCTACTTTCTGTGAACGATGTGGTTTACAAATTTGTACTGTTTTGTGAAAATAAATTGCAATTATGTTTTTTCTGATCAAATTTCAGATATCTGTATTCAAGATCTAAAACAATTTAGCACAGAAATTCTTCCTGGTTTATAATATGCTGAACCTTGCAGTAATTGTGTAAGAGTCTGCTTAGGATATTATCCAAACTATTGCAATGTAATAATAAGGGGTTTTGTATAGCTCCGTTTTTAATGTTCATGTTATTCTTGAAAATATTCTATTAATCTCAATTAGATTTTCCAGTTGTGTAAAGCTTGCATCGATTCTCTGGTTACAAATTAGTTACTTCCAAAATGTCACATAATGACTTGCCTTTGAGGTCTTGTTTTGCGATGGTATTTAATTTCAGACTTGCTATCTTGTCTTCAGAATTGGCTAAATATAGTCAGTTTATTATGGTTGGTGATTATAATTTTAAAAAAAACGTCAGTACTCTTGGACGTTATACATTGTTTGGAATTGTGTTCATAATGGAATTAATCACATCTGATAAGATTGTGATTTCCGTGGAGTGCTTTAGTCTTTGAGTTGTGCACGAGGATAGGAATATGATCTCTGGTCATTTTATTAGCACCCAAAATGTGATAATGATGCTTTTTACTTGGTGTAAAAAATCATTGGACCAGAATTTACTTTGGCATTGTGCATTTTGTATTCATTTTGTTTCCAATTGCTTTTGAGATTTGCAGTTAGTTGCTTTGAAAGACACCCACATAATTTGTAGGTTCTCAAGTAAATGTTTGTGTTTTTTTCCATCTCGAGTCACCTTGTAGTAATTGATTGAATCCGATTATATATTTTTGGAATCTTAGCTAGATTATCTGTGCCTTGATTGTGTTGTCGCAACTGATGTTTCAGTTCACCTGGGTAAACATTTCTTGATTTGGTTGTGGTTCTGGTTCCACTCCAGAGACATGAGTGAACAATCTAGGTTGACAACACTGCAACATTGAGGGAATGCTGCTGTATTGTCAGAGATGCTTTCAAGGGGGGGTGATCAGCTGATTCTGCTGGCCTCGTTCTCACATTATCGGGCCATATAGGCCCATCGGCCCATCGAATTAATGCTGGGACTTGGAACAATACTATCAATCCCATCCCCCTACAAACATTTTTCTCATGCATGTCAACTCTTCTTCTCTACCTTCACCTTCTCCCACCCCCACCACCCATCTGCACTAGGGAAGTCAATTCTGTTAACAACCTACATATCTTTGGGATGTAGAAGGTAGCTGGAGGATTTCCAGATAGCTGAAGGGAAAACTCCACATAGATAACATGGGAAGTTGGGATCACACCCATGTTTTTAGTTCTGTAAGGCAGCAGCATTGCCTTCTGCACCACGGCCACTCTTCCTTTAAGTTTCAACACAATATGCAAGGCAGGTGTTTTGGATGAATGAGCTGAAGAAAGAACCCGACCCAAAATGTCACCTATCCATGTTCTCCAAATATGCTGCCTGGCCCACTGAGTTACTCCAGCACTTTGTGACTCCAGTTGTACAAGCTGGTCACATTCCGTGACATTGGTGATGAATCTTGTAGAACACCAGGTGACGGGCGAATGATATTACTCCATTATAAAGTGTTGGCAGCATTGCATCTTCCAAAGCCTGTCATAAAGTTTTGTATGCAATATGTTTACCTTTAATCAGTGTCACAAGAACAGATGAGTTTGTAACTGCGGTTTGTTGAAACGTTCTATGCTGCATTATTGTGGTAGTTGCATTTCAAAAGAGATTTCTCTAGCTATGAAGTGTTTGAACTCCCGAGGCTGCTCAATTTACTGCATACATGTTGCAGTTAGACACAAAATGCTGGAGTAATTCAGCGGGACAGGCAAGCATCTCTGGAGAGAAGGAATGGGTGACGTTTCGGGTCGTTATGAAAGGTCTCGACCCGAAACGTCACCATTTCCTTCTCTCCAGAGATGCTGTCAGTCCCGCTGAGTCACTCCAGCATTTTGTGCCTACCTTTGATTTAAACAAGCATCTGCAGTTCTTTCCCATACATTTTGCAGTGTTCACCGTAGAACGTATTTTATCTTGGCTCAATTTTGCTACGTTTAGTGAAAGCTTGTAACCACGCAATGAAAATCTATTAGAAACTATGATGCTCAAATTATCCATTGTAACTTACACTGATAATAGTGTCACTCTGCCTTTAAAAAGCAAGTTCAGACTGTGTATGGCTGAGGTGCGCACTACAGCAAGGGGTAGTGGTTGTATTCCATGGCGTGATCGCTGCAAATAGGTCACTCCGTTGTTTTGAAGTGGAGCAGCATTCAGTGTTTGGATGCCCTTGCTCTGCTGTCACAAGTCATTACTCAATCTGCATGACTTAACCATAAAGATCTGATAGTACCTTCATTACCTCAACTATAAATCTGCTGGGAGGCTAATAATTGGACACGATGCAACCAGTATTCAATAGCATTAACTGTGGTGTGACTTTGATCTAATATTAAATATTATTTTGCAGTATTTTTGATTGTCCCAATAAGTTGCTGAAGCGTTAGGCACTTTGAAAATCTTTCTTCACTCAGCCCATGTCTCAGAGGCACAAATTGAACAATTCAAGTGGATACACAAACACTTTGTGCACTGATTATTTGGCCTTGGGGAAATCCTTGTGATATCAATAATTTGAAAGGAAATTTGGTCATACCTGTTATAAAATTAAGGAAAACATGAGTAAATATTGTCTGGTTTCAACTAAAGATGTGAAGTTAGTATCTTCCTTGACAAGAATAGGGATATGAGACTTGACCTATTTTTCCAATAGATTGCATCACAGATGGAGGCCAGTTTCTCACTGTTTTCTATTCATGCGGCTATCTTTTTCAATTCCTTTTCCTTGCATGTCATTTTTTAAAGATCCTTTATACTCACATATTGTAGATTAACTTTGGTAGTCGGCTTTAAAACTAAAAGTGCTTATTGACAAAATATTTGAACATGGCCCTTTTTTTACAGTCTTCTTGTTCTATATAATCAGGTAAGTTTCTAATAAGTCAAGTCAAGTCACATTTATTTATATAGCACATTTAAAAAAACAACTCTCGTTGACAAAGTGCTTAACATTTGTTATAAGAATAGTATAAACAAACAAACTACCTGTATATACATATAGCCCTCGCTCAGTGGACGTCAGGGAAGGCTTGGAGTCGATGGAGGGGGCAATTCTGATGGGAAGGGGGATGCTGTTCCACAGTCTAGGAGCTGCAACCGCAAAGGCGCGGTCGCCCCTAAGCTTATGCCTAGACCGCGGGATATTCAGCAGCCCCAAGTCGGCCGACCTGAGGGACCTGGAGGTGGAGTGGTGGGTGAGAAGACTTTTAATGTAGGAGGGGTCAAGCCCATTGAGGGCATTGTAGACATAGAGGAGGGTCTTGAAATAAGGGAGGAGAGCATTGACATACTTTAGAGAGGGCTTGGTGTTCAGGAAAGGGATCTGTTTTACAGGGTTACAGCAGGAAGCTGAGAGCTATTGTCCTCAAAAGTAATGGAGAGAAAGTTACTTCTGTATGATACGTCTGTCACTGAAAGATGCATTTATAGGCTTCACACACATAGTTCGTAGAAGGAAAGTTTCTCAATTTTGCCACAACTAACCATTAAGGACAGATTTAAAAAAAAGCTAAATATGACCCCTGGTGTCTATCAGGTTTTCAGCTGAAGCACGGTTAGGTAATAGACAGATGCCAGATTCATAGAAAAGATCCCTCCACTGGATAGGATGGGGAACTGTGTGATCTGAAGTTGAATATCAAGGAGACCGGAGAATTCAATCACAACACTTGCATCATAAATCCAGAGTGGACACTTTCCATTGTATGGAAAGGCATTGTCAGAAATTTGACAAGATACATTAAGATTTTAGAACTTTCACTTTTGTTTGTTCTCATTTACCAATCAATACTTGGATATTAAGGAAATCGAAGGAGATGTGGTATTGTAGAAAAGCAGTGCTGAGTGAGATTATCTGCTGTAGCCTATTGCTTCTCTTTGTGTTCTGTTATAAAATGGAATAGTAGGAACCATTTTAGGTGGTACGTCAAAGCTACATTATAAGGTATCCAAATTTTTATCTGAAGAAGGGTCTCGACCCGAAACGTTGCCTGTTCCTTCTCTCCATAGATGCTGCCTCACCCGCTGAGTTTCTCCAGCATTTTTGCTACCTAATTTCTCCGTAGGTAATTGTTAAATGAAGCCTCGTGTAATGCACATTGTGGCTGAACGATTACCAGTATTACAATCTGATCATACAATACAATACAATTTATTGTCATTTGGACCCCGTGAGGTCCAAATGAAATGTCGTTTCTGCAGCCATACATTACAAAACGAAAAAGACCCAAGACACAACACAGTTTACACATACATCCATCACATCGCTGTGATGGAAGGCAAAAAAACTTATCTCTCCCCTGCACTCCCCCCCGATGTCAGAGTCAAAGTCAAAGCCCCCCGGCTGGCGATGGCGATGGCGATTGTCCCGCGGCCATTAAAGCCACGCCGGGTGATGCAAGGTCGCACACCGGGTCTTGGTGTTAGAGCCCCCGGCGGGCGCTCGCAAATTCCCGCGGCCATTCCAAGCCGCGCGGGGCGGTGATGTAAGGCCCCGCTCCAGGTGCTCAGACCCTCTCCCGCAACTCGGGCGGGAGAAGTCGCCGCCGCGGAAGCCCCGAAAAGCGGTCTCCCAGCAGGGACCCACGGGCTCCCGGTGTTGCCGTCCACCAGACCCGCATCATGATGATGCAATTAATATATTTCTATTGCTGTTCATTGGGGGTGAGAACGGGTCTGGGAAAGTGGTTTAAGGAAAGATTATTTTAACTGCCAGCAATCACACACAAGAAGCCTTATACATCCTGCATCATAACTGGGATAAGTATCTCACTCGCCCTGAACATGTTTGCACTAATTCCTGACCGGAAAATTGCAGAGATGAAATCTCAGGTATTCATCTGATTATTATCATTATTCAAGCACCTGTATGACTTCCCCTGCTTCTGGTTTAAAAAAATATATTTTTGGTTCTTTCAGATCCTGAAATAATTGTGCATGCTAATTTTAATTTTAAGCTAATGATTAGCTATTAAAAAAGCTTAAACTGAATTGCATATTTTCATATTTTTCAAATTAATTAAATTGATATTTAAAGCTATGTGTGAAGCTCCTGCGGATTACTTTGGTATTGGGGATTATCATTAAAACCCACACTTGGTCTCATTTAATCTCCATTGCCAATTTCCAAGCCCATCAATGATATGAGGGTACAAAGTACATAAACTAAAATTACCTGCCAACCTCAAACTTTGCAGTAGTCAGTTTTTAAAATATATTATTTCTGTTTTAATCTCTATGTTCGATGGATAATTTTAATGGTAGATTCACAGTTATGAGTAGTCCTTAATGAGATTCTTGTTTTTGATTATGCTTGTGGGCGAGTTTGATATATAGATGTACCAAGTCCTTCATGAAGGTTAGTGTTGTCATTTCAATTATCTTTCTCAAGAACATAAGGAAATAGGAGCAGGGATAGGTCACTAGCTCACCACTGGCATCTTCCCTGCCATTTAGTGTTATGGCTGATCTGCCCCTCATCCTCCACATTTCTTGGGCCTGTTCCACAAACCCTCAATGAGCTTTTTAATCCAGATTTTCAGTTTTGCTTGCTATATTGGATTTTGCCTCTAACTGGTTAGTTTCTTGTGTTCATATAGTTAAAGTGGCTTGTGCAAAAGCTGCAGAGTAACAAGCTGAATTTTTAAAAAAATGTTTCTTAGAGTTACTGTCGACTAAGTTCCAAATTATCATTGAACAAGGAATTTAAAGTAACAATGACCTGTTATAAAATAACAAATTAGTTTTCAAATCTTCCGTGACATAGCTACTAAAACGTTTATTTCACAACCACCAGAGAAATTAAGAAAATCACAATTTTGATTGGCATACAGCATGGAAACAGACCCATTGGCCCAACTTGTTCATGTTGACCACGATACCCTATCTGCACTCGTCCTGCTGAATGCAGAGGATTGAACTGCATCCACATTGTGTGAATAGTTGAAGTGAATACCGATAACGAAGCACTTCGATTGGAGTGATTTTCTCGTGGAATCCTGATTTCGTTGTTTTTATAACATTTTAATAAATCATAAGTAGCAAATTTGCCAGTGCGTTGATAAATAGTGGCCAAATGGTATAGAAAGCCAGTGTTTCTCTTTTGTGAAAGACATTGTCATTTGCCCTTGTTTCCATTTGTCCCGTATAACACAAGATAGATGGTTTGTAATTTAACATCTTGTTTTTTTAAGCCGTAGCTAAATTTGATCAGTTTGGTGGAATGTTGCCAAATTAAAGTACCTTGTCCCCTATATCAAACAATTGCTGATTAGGCATGATATGCCTGGGGAAGCGAGCATTTTTCTATGCCACCTGTTCAGACAAATACCTGAACTGTACAGATAAGGCTTCTAGGTTACTCCTGAATACTGAATAGTTCAGATGATTGAAGCTGATGAAGCTGAAGGCTCAACTTATCTGGAAGGTCAAAATGTTTCTGGGCATACTCTAGCATTGCCACTTGATCAAAATCAGCGATGCACATCAACAGAATGAATGCCATCAGGGGTAAAGGAGAACTGGGGCAAATGTTTTTGAAATATTTCAAATGGATAGAAACGTAGACGTTTCTGATTAGATTTCCTTCGGCGTTTTAATACTGGCTGGATTTGGAGCCTTGTTATTAAGATATTGGAATTATAGTATTTAAAAATTTAGAGGAGATACAGGGTTAAAGCTGTGTAATGTGGGAAGCTGTGAGGAATTGTGAAATGTTCAAGAAGGAACTGCAGATGCTGGAAGATCGAAGGTACACAAATGCTGGAGAAACTCAGCGGGTGCAGCAGCATCTATGGTTGTGAAATGTTTAGTTTGTACTGATTCTGCAAGATGCGGTCTTGTGTGGTGACGTTTGTATACACGGCAACAGTCTGATTGCATTCTTTATTGCAGACATTGATTTGTCATCCCGTTTATTCTTTCTGCAGTCTGTAAAGTTGATTTAAATTGGTTGACAACAGGATTGGCTGGTTCTCCTCAGCTGCTTAAGGGAAACACCTCAGTTTTGGTCACAGGTAAGATTCTCTTATGTAAAGGTTGTTTAGAGGTTTAAGCCTTCTAAAGGCTTCATGGTAGTTGAACCTCATTTTGAGCTGCAATACTGAAATTTACAGTTTCTAAGTAGTATTCAAAAATAGCATAGCCTTCAGGATCATTTTGGCTTAAATAAAGTATTTCAGTTCTTTTGTTCTTTTGGTTTCTGTAGTTGACACTTTAAAAAAAAGACAATTGAGACTTGAACACTTTTAGGCTAGCTATTGGCTTGAAGGTTGATTGGTATGTTGGATTAAAATGTTGTCTATCTGCATCATTGTTACTCGAATGCATTGGTTTTACAGCACCATTGATCATATATTTAAAATTTGTAGAATTGGCTTTTACCATCGTAAGCACAATTTAAAAATCTTTATCGAGTAAAGTTATCAAGAGTTTGTTGTACTTCATGTTTGAAAAATAATTAAAAATATTATTCTTTACAAGCTGAGATTTTTTTCCTGATTTAAAACAAGTTGCAGTTTGAACAAGCTAAACTGTATTCATATAGATATTGGCATATCTATAAAGTTTGACGAAAACAATCATCTGAACATACAGTTCCACATTACATGTATTGTTTGGACCCAAGTTTTATCTCAATGTCACCTCTCTGTCCTTGCACTGCCTCTTACTTCATCTGATATCCAATATTGGATGAAAAGAACTTTGTTTCTGACCACTGCTACCTCCTCCATTTACACTCTTAAAGTTATGGTTTTGTGAATCTTCTTCACCAAAGCTGCACACTACCGCCTCTTGGAGTAACACACTTTCTACTCTATTCCCAATGTGGTTTTCTTTTCAATACTGTCCCAGCAGAGCCTTCTTGTTCTGCCCCTTTGTCGAATTGAGCTTGGAAACAAGTCTTATCTAATTCTCCCACCCCTTCCATTCACTCTCCCCGATAATCAATCCCAGCTCTGGCCCCAGATTTTAAGAGGTGGTCATTACATTCAAATAACATTGATTTGCCATTTCCTCCTTTATATCAATAATTCCTCCAGTTCTATGAAATGCTTTCCCTTCCCCTCCTCCTACTCCATCTTTTCTCCTCTCCCCTCCACGCTCCTCCTCTCTTTCCTCCCCTAGCCCTTACTCTTCTGTCCCTCCCTCTTCTCCCTCCTCTCTCGCCTGTCAGTGCTCTTTCCTCTCTCCCCTCCACTGGCCCTCTGCCACCTTGCCCACCCTCACTACCCTGACCTTCCACCCCTAACCTCCATAATCCACTGCTGCCGATCCTTCAGTTTTACCCTCCTACCCTTTGTGATCAAGCTACTAGTTTTGGATCTGAAAGTCCTTTCTGTAGCTCTTAAATTTCACCTGAATATGTTTGTATGGACAGCCTGGGAAGTATTTTGTTAAATGTACAACTTGGAGCAGTGAATTGATTCATTATTGTATCTTAATTAAATTGCTATGTAATTAAATTTTAGGTCATGTATTTTTGCACGTTGGACTGAAATTAATGCAGTGTTTGTTAAAATTCTAAATCGTGGCTTCTGTGCACAGATGGTTTTTTTGTGATGGCTTTTTGTATGCTAAGTACGTTTTACATTCTGGTTAGGCTGGTATTGTTCTAACAAGTCTGATGGAGTTCGTGCCTTTTTCATCAACAGGTGGTTGTTGTTGATTGGGTTCAGCATGGCCGTGGTCATCCGCTTGCAGGGTCTCCCCATTGTGGCGGGGACAATGGATATCCGCCATTTCTTCTCTGGATTAACCATTCCTGATGGTGGCGTGCATATTGTAGGTGGTGAACTTGGTGAGGCTTTCATCGTTTTCTCCACAGATGAAGATGCGCGGCTTGGTATGATGCGTGGTGGGGGCACGATTAAAGGATCTAAAGTATCACTGCTGCTGAGTAGTAAAAATGAAATGCAGAATATGATTGAGCTCAGTCGTAGACGTTTTGAGACTGGTAATGTGGATATGCCTCCGGTGGGGTCCAGTCGGCCAGGGCCACCTACCAATATTAGTCTGAGTGGAAGGGGTAACTTGCCTACTACTATGGGTAATCTAAACACTCCCACTATGGTTACTACAGCTTCCTCGATACATGAAAGCCTAGGCAATAAGAATGTGCCTACCTTTTCTGCAGCCAGTGTTGGAAGCACGCCCTCCAGTCTCAATCCCACTTTTAGCAACCCTGGGTTTAGTATGGGTTCAACCATGACCAGCAGTATGCCGCCATTAAATACTATAAACTCTGTACCACCTCTGCCACCACTTCCTCCTTTACCTACAATGTCATCACTACCGCCTATGCCTTCAATTCCTCCGATTGGTATTTTGCCAACAGTGCCTCCCCTTCCTCCCATAGCTCCCCTTGCTCCTATTCCCCCAATGCCACCCATACCCCCTATACCAAGCCTGCCACCAATGCCTCTAAGTGCAGGGAGCACACATCCTCTAGGAAGCTCTGGGCCCAGTGGAATGAATGGCTCTGGATCTGCCTTGGGCATCAGTAGTAGCCTAGGGTCCTTGTATATGGGTCCTATGGGTTCGTTGAACCCCATCCACCCCTTGAATTCTCACAGTTCCATCAATAAAGGACCACCTCCAATTAATCCAGATGACTTGTATGTCCATGTTTATGGCATGCCATTCACAGCAATGGAATCGGATGCGAGAGATTTTTTTCATGGACTTCGAATTGATGCAGTACACATGATGAAAGACCACTTGGGACGCAATAACAGAGATGCAATGGTGAAGTTTTATGGCCCTTCCGACACTTTTGAAGCTCTGAAACGTCATGGAAAAATGATGATGGGACAACGATTTGCCAATGTGTTCCCTGCAACAGAGAGACAATGGTTGAATGCTGTAATTGGCTTTAATGCACCTAAAAGCATGGGACCCCCACCAAGCATAGGGCATTATGGACAAAACCTGCAGCCCTTTCACACATCTCGGTCTGAATCTCCAAACCGACGCGAACGATCACGATCACGCTCTCCCCACGAGAAGGAATTCTGTGTCTATTTGAAAGGCTTACCATATGAAGCTGAAAACAAGCACATCATGGAATTCTTCAATAAGTTGGAGCTCATCGAGGATAGCATCTACATAGCTTATGGACCAAATGGAAGAGCAACTGGTGAAGGGTTTGTGGAATTTAAAAATCCCACCGACTATCAAGCAGCATTGTGTCGCCACAAGCAGTACATGGGCAGTCGCTTCATCCAGGTGCATCCTATTACCAAAAAAGCAATGTTAGAAAAACTGGAAATCATTCAGAAAAGAACACACAATTTTGTGCAGAGTGAGCAAAAGAGAGAAGTAGGCATGAAAATGGAAGATGGGTGCGGTTCACCAAAATTATGTGGGCACATGTGGAATATACCGTACAATGTAACAAAAAGTGATGTCTTCCAATTTCTGGAAGGTATTGGACTGGCAGAAAATGGCGTCCAGGTACTTGTTGACTCCAATGGGCAAGGGGTGGGGCAAGCACTTGTGCACTTCTTAAATGAAGAAGAAGCACAGAAAGCTGAACGACTACATCGCAAGAAATTAAATGGGCGCAATGCATTTCTCCAACTAATCACTCTCGAGCAGAAGCACGAAATGGAAACAAATCCACCATTTCAATCCAAAGGTCAAAATAATCCAAACCTAGGGAGTCTTGACCATCCTTTCCTCCCAAGTGTTGGAGGAGAGAAAATGTTTTCTCCTGGGGGCAGTTCAGGTAATCTTAATGGACCTGCACCACCGTTCAACCCTGTTAGTAACTTTAGTACATCCAGTAGTCTATTTGGCCCTGGAGCAGTTCTGTCATCAGGAGTGAGTGGGAGTGCTGGTGATGGTCCTGGAGGGTCTCTCTTTGGGAGCAACAGTGCAAGTAACTTTCCAGCACTGGGTGGTGAGCCAAACTTTGGTGGTCCTCTCAGCACCAACACTCCAACCGTGGTCAAAGTTCAAAATTTGCCCTTTAAAGTGTCAGTGGATGAAATACTGGATTTCTTTTACGGCTACCGTGTGATTCCTGACTCCGTGTGTCTGCAATTCAATGAACAAGGCATGCCCACAGGTGAAGCAATGGTTGCTTTTGAGTCTTGTGACGAAGCAATGTCAGCAGTTGTAGACCTCAGTGATAGACCGATGGGTTCTAGGAAAGTCAAGCTAGTCTTGGGATAACCCTGCATTTTAATGCCTGGCTCTCCTAGGCTTGCCTTTAGCACAGACAGTTACTACGGAGGTTGGCTGATATTCTGACCTAAAATCTGAAAGTGTTTGCAGCAGACTTTTTGACCCAGATAATTTTTAATCCAATGAAAATGTAGGCGTAAATGGAAATGAAGTACATACCGCTGATAGTGTAGACCTAGCAGAATTGGATTTTTTTCAGCAGATCCATGGAACTGTTAGCTTACTCGTACTGTAGGCAAACACAGATACATACTAGTTGCTAATACTCCGTTATTACAATGCAATTATTTTGATTTTCAGCAGCCTGACGGCTGAGTGGAACCAAGCTCTTTATGGTAGCACGTCAAGTGCAGATAACCCGTATGGAATTGATGCACAGAGCTAGTCTTAGGTTGGGCAGTTTTTCTAACTGATGTAAATTATTGTATTTGTGTCTTTGGGGTATTATTGTCGGCTGTCAATAGATGCAGTGAAATAGTAGGAATTAGGGGATTAAATCAGTTGAAAACTCAGTTCTTAATGTGCATGTTGACCCTCTTGTTCTGGGCATGGTATGTTTATTTTCTTTGAATCTTGGAGTTGGAGTGCAACCATTCTCTCTGATCTTTGTACATATAAGGCAAACTGTGGGTTAAGTTGTTTCACTTGAGTTCAAAAGACACCTGCTAATATGTGGCCCTGGGCTTGACATTCAACTGTTTATAGAACATTACTAATGTGCTAGTTACCTAATTGTTCTGCTAGTACCCACACTGTTCTCGTCCATGCTGTAACAGTGATACGTTTGTTTGTGAAAACTGAGAGGAATATTATTTTAAACATTACAGGCTACTAGTATTTAGGCGACCTGCTGAAGGATTTGGCCAGAATCAAACAATTAATCCTGGTGCATGGTGGCAATTTTTTCTGCATTAATACTTTTTTTTAATGCTCGTTGATTTATAAAATATACAAAAAAAAAGCCTAAATAAAACCCACTCAAAGATCGGACTAATTCTTGGAACAATGTTTCTTCTAAAGTTGAGTGGAACATTTATTACCCTCTGGCACTGGAAAAAGTTGATTGTCTTCACACCAACATACAGTGCTTGTAGAAATTTAGTGTAACTAGCATTTGAAATGTATTTGTAAGCAAATGTGCTGGATAACTACAGTACCTTGTGCTGGGAAATGCTGTACAGTCTTGTTTATGACCCATAACTCAATCCTACTGTATCATATCGTAAGTTTTTTGTAAAAGATACAAAATGAATCAGTAAGAGTGTGATGCCATTTTTAAGAGAAAATAGAACAATGCGTATTACTTGTTTGAATTTTTTGATGTTTTTTGCAAATGATGTTGAAAGGAGATCTGGAAATGTGTGCAACACTACACTGTATAGTGGGGGGTAAAGGACTTTATTGGTCTACTGAGCAATATCCAGGTCCCAGTACATTTTGGGATTTTGGATCCCTGTGGTTTTCAGTTTTAAGGTTTCAGTCTTAATGTACTGTGCCAATTTATTTTAAAGCATGGGACAGTGGGGTGGCATTTGGAGCCCATTGGTCTCTTTACAAGAGCACAAGTTCATACAGGATCTCAAAACAAGTGGGAAGTTTTAATTGGCAGTGGTAGCTAATAGCAAAGCTGCTCTCAGCTTCTGCTCGTCAATTCTCCAGTCAAATAACTCGACAGGTCAATGCCCAAAATCTGCTCAGTGGGCTGATGTAAAAAGTTCCTATATACTACGTGTAAGAACTATTGTAAGAACTGCATTGTTCTTTGTGTGATGGGATATCTGCAGATGCAACATATTAAGCGTCTTTGTATTTGGCATAGTTACATTTAAAGGTTGACTTTGTAATTTGCAGACCGATGAATTTTACATTTACATCTGTTTGAGATCAGCAGGCAAAGTTTTGAACTTAACCATGATGTAAAAGAACAAGTTGTACATACACCTTTATCTTTTGCAGCTTTCTGTCAATAAAATGCATTCCGTGATAAATAAAGGAAACGGCTCCTTTTAGGTTTAGATGTAAAGCTTTGTGTTGCCTTTTTTTTTATAAAAAGCCAAACAAATGGCATGTTTGTTGGCTGTCTTTTTGATTATTGTATTTTGTGTGAAATAGTGAAGATATTTTAGTGCACCAGATGGCCTGTTGAAAATGAAGTTGTCCAATACTGATTACAAGTTTGGGAGGACTATTATCCATCTGATTTCTCCCATTGATCACCTGTACTTAATTTGAATGGAAAGTAATAAGGTAATGTTTTATTTGAGTTTCTTCAATGATCGCCAGTGACAGTGATACTCCAGATGAAGAGTTTTATTGCTGTCCAACATTGGGTTGAGAGAATCAACTGAAGTGAGGGGAATGGGGAATTTCTCCACCTATAATTAAATGTTTCTTTTTGTTTTGAAGTTTCTTTTGTTGGCCTAGCATTGTTTCTCACTCCTCTTCACTAGTATCTCTTCAGTCTTAAGATCCCTTGAGTTCTGCTTAATGAACAAAAGCCTATTTTTAGTTTAACCCTCACTTTTGTTGATGTCAAGAGAAGATCCGCTGATGTTAGGTTAATTTGATTTACCCTTTGAGGAATACTGACTACTTTGCCCTTCTGTTTACTTTTTGCAGAGAGTATGCAATAGGTAGAAACTCTTTATCAAAATAGAATGAGCACATTTTTGTCTGGCTTGTCCTTGTATGCTATGATCTCAATTGACTTTCAATTTTCAAAGTTGTACATAATATTTACATTGACATTTTGTTTGCTGCTCTTGTATGATCCTTAAAATGCATATATAAAATGACAGAGTAACGTTACTTCATGTGTTTAAATTGCTTGTGTCTGATTTACTTTGCCTGCTCATTGACATTGCTGGAAAGACACTGGTGTGCTATCTCTCAACATTGTGCAGACCATTCTGCAGTTCCTGGTTGTTCTCTCTTTGAATTAAAAGGCATTTTGTGCACCAGATAGTCTGGTTTCATTGCAAACTTTTTACATGATCATTCATTTGTTAATGATCCTTTGTTTATGTGGAATACATAGGGTGTATCTCTCAAAGGCATTGCTTATATTCTATATTTCATAGAAAATCTGCTGATTTTGATCAGTTTTAAATAATTCCAAATGTATTTGTGTATTTCTTGTACTTCATCTATCTCTTTTCAAACTGGCACAGAAAGATTTCATGGTATCATCTGAAAAGTTGTTTTCATTAATGATCTAGCTCTGGCTGACAATGCTAATTGTCTTTCTCATTAATGTGCAAAAGATGAAACAAATAAAGATGTGGTATTTCTCAATGTGGTGTGCCAATGGATAAAAAACTACTGTGGTAAAAGTGGCCATTTTGTGAATGAAACTCAACTGGATATTTTGCAAGAAGTACCATCTGATTATCGATGTTATGGTTGATTGGTGAGCTGTTTTGCGATTACGTTAAACATCATGAGCTGACAAGCCGTTGAATTGCAATGACGAGTGTGGAGCCATTGGATCCACCGGAATGTTCCACATTAATCAGGTGCAAAGGTTCATGATATTTGTGTGGGTGTTACTGAGGAATATTCTGATTATTCAAATGGTGTTCTTTTTATGTGCCACTGTTAGTTGCTGTCAACTCTGCCTTTGAATTTTGAGAACTTTGGTTCAGAGTTGGCTGCCGAGTACAGTTCCTACCACGTTGATTGCAAAGTCATTGTGCTGTCAGCTGGCAAAAGGTAGGTTGATGTAGGTTTGCGGAAAGGAGTGGGTTAATAAAGTCAATGATAGAACGCTGATACGCACTTACATCTTGGACAGATGGTTTTAATCTTATTGTATATGGATGAAATTGTAAGCAGCTTTGCCACTGAAATAGTGGTAGGCTGCACCATACATAACAAACATTACAAAGGAGTGGTTTTGATTGTTCCAGAGTGCATTAAGAATCTATCATGGAATGTAGAACGGTGACAGCTACATCTGAGTTGGAATGAGTTTTTATTTGCCCTGAAGGACATTAGTGAATCAGTTGAATTTTTAGTCCAGTAACATTTCATGATTTTTTCCTGGTGCCACTGCACAATTATTTTGCATCACCTTAAGTCATATTGGGATTTGAACGAGTGACTGAAGTTACATGATGTACTTGTGCTTTCACTGTGTATCCTTTGGTTGGTTCTGAAGCATAATTTATGTTGATTCTGGTCAGGATACTCGGGAGAAGGAACGCATTGGTAGCTATTTTCATTTCAAGTCTTTGGCAACAATTTGCCGCCTTGTGACCACTATATAGTTCCCTAGAGCAGCCCTCGCATAAGATCTAATATTTCAATGTAAACTTTGGACTATGCATTTGAACATCTGAAGAACAAGTGAACAAATCTCTGCGAGAGTTGGGATATATACAGCGCATCTGGCCGGAGCATTGCTTAATTTGCAAGGTGTGGTGTACTTAGCCCACTGTGACGATGCCAGCCATCACGTACCCATCTAAACTAACCCCAGTGCCCTGTACTTCTGTAGATTCCAATGCCATGAAGTTGCAAGTACTCACCTAAACACATGCATTGTGAAAACATCTGCCTCCTGCAACCTAATCCGCAGTTAGGTCATAATACACCCATCATTGGCTAGAAAAAAGATCTGCCTCAATCCCTCTAAATCTTATACCCCTTAATCTATACATTCTGGTTGTAGGGAGAAGTTTCTCACCATCCACGCACCCCAATTTGGTGGATTTCAATTGCGTCCCGTTGGGCTTAGGCTAAAAGGAAAACAAACCCAGCTTACAGTTCCTCGTTTCATCTGCTTGCTCACAGTGCTGCATCCCAGTGAATCGACAACATTTCAGTGAATCGTGTCTGCAACCCCTCCAATGAAATTATGTCCTTGCTATCGTGCAGCGGTCAGAATGGACAGCCCTCCATTCTATCCACACTACCCAGTGTTTTACAGAGTTGGCACATAACATCCTTGTTATAGTTTGTGCCCTGACTTAAGAAGGGAAGTCTCCTGTGTACGTTAACTGCCTTTTGGGACCCTTGGTTAAAATTCTCTTTTGCCATTGCTTAGCACCAATGTAGTTCAGGCATCTTGGGTGTCGTGGGCAAGTTAGGCTGAAGGGCCCGTTTCCATGCTATATGGTTCTAATACCATTCTTCATGTCACCTGCATTTTTGCTCGTCATGCTTCCTACATTCACATAACCAACACTAAGGGTCCCTGCAGCATGTCATTTGTCACAGGCTTCCAGTCACAAAAATAACCTTTGGGGAAAATCCAGCAGATGGTGGAGCCAGTACCGTTTGGACTAGTCTCCCATGTGGTGCCTGTCAACAACCTTCCATGAAATTACCAAGATGGGAGATGATATGGAATTTATAAAATACCATGCTGCTGAAAACATTAGAGCAAACCACTTTATGGTCCAGTAGCATCATTCTATTTTGATATTTTAAAACATTTCTAGT
This sequence comes from Amblyraja radiata, assembly GCF_010909765.2. NCBI lineage: Eukaryota > Metazoa > Chordata > Chondrichthyes > Rajiformes > Rajidae > Amblyraja > Amblyraja radiata. Next base: position 41,172,523 of record NC_045978.1, on the reverse strand, counting down.
ATTTGTCCACAAACATGTGAAACTTTTCTTCTAAATCCTCAGCTTCTTAAACTATTTCAGTGTCATTCACCCTGGAGTCTTTATCACAAAATTTCATTCACCCTCGACTAAATTTTCTTATGTTTTTTTGGTAATTTTTGTCTTATTCTCCCTTGCGTATAATTTTATATATAATTTATTTTGTCACATGAGCAAAAAACATAAATTAACTCATTTCTTAAGTGTTTATTTTATTCAACTTTTGGAACATCCTAAAAATATGTAAAGAAAACTCAAAGTGAAAAAAAAAAGTTTAATTACCACTGGAGTTGGAAAATCATACTATTAGAATGATAAAAAAAACTATTCCAACGTCTAAACACTCCATCCTACCCTTTCGGGCTTCGATTACTGCAGTTTTTTCCTTTTACCATGGAGTATGTGATTTAATATATTAGTATCTAACTAATATAACTTTCTATAACTCTCCCCGACGAAAGCTCACAATACCACCAAATATCAACTTTGGCAGCTAAATTGCTACACAAAGTAAAGTTACAGTTCAACAGTTGCCTACGGCGATCTTCCAATGTTGCCATTTCTAAATTTATGATCCCTCTAGCTCGTCTGGTCTTCCCTAAAAGGTTATATTACAGTAAATTTGGGAAATATCCTGCTACTTTGAAATTAGAAAATTTAGAGAGAATTTTTTTTAATTTAGAGAGAAATAAATCATATCAAATTTCCAGCTCCACTGCCATTAAAACCAACAAGAGCTCACTGACCACTTTAATGGCAACGCCTTTTTTAAGTATAGAAAAACATATATAAATCTCTGAATAAATTAAGTCATTCACCCCTCTAGTTTCATTCACTCCAAACTAATTTCATTCGCCCTTGGGTGAATCATTCACCAGTTTAAGAGGCACTGCTGCACCATAATAAAAACCTTAATACCCAAACTCTGTGCGGTAAATTCAGTAACTGCAACCTCCTCACACATTTGTGCAGCAGAGATTAATCTTTGCATACTGTACATACTGCCAGCGTTTCTTTACAAGTAACTCCATGATCAACTCTTGTGATCCAGTTGTGATCGTCAAACACTTGCACCCAGGTTTAACTGCAAAGTAAAACTCCCATCTGTCCTAACCGGGTTTTAACCCCAACCTTCAAACACAACCTCATGTTAAAGTGAAATAACCAACTCTGTCCTATATATATCCTTCGTGTTTACTCTTGCCTGAGATTGGGGCAAGTTTTATTCAGCTTGGAGTCCTGATGTCATTGGCTTCCCTAGATGTGATTCCCAAGTCTCAATCATTCTTTGCCACCTTGTTCAGGTACCCATCCTTCACATTACCATTGACAATGTTCAAATACAAATTTTAATAACAGACCCATTCTGTCCATTCAGACGTCCATGGACATTACTGACGAGCCTTTTTAAAGGACATATGCTTCACCCCCGGTGCTGCAGTCACTTGCAACGCTGATAGTTAATAAATGCAGTCTGATGAATTATGATTAGAGTAGTCCAAGAAATTGGAGAATTGGCATCCATCGGCAGGATCGACCCAGACCCATCTTGGGCCTTTTTTCAGGAGCAAGAGCTCATTCTCCGACCAGCCCATGTGCTATATACACCTGCGGCACTTGTGCTCGTCGTTCAATGGGGGAAGGGGGAACTGGATCTCATCCCTTGACTGGCTCAGTAGCTGCTTTGGCGATCATTTGAGACCAACGTACGCCGCTTGCAAAACAAGTTTAACAGTAAATAAAAGACCAATAAACTGCGTGGTTCGTTGGCGTGGGTTTTGCGTTTCATTGATCAAGTCATCGATTAAGTAAATGTACCCGCGGTCATCCATCTGTTGTATAGAAATAGTCCTCAACCGCTTGGTTTCCCTTTGCAGATGGGAATACTACCACACAAAACTAAACCCACGCTATTCAACTGGTAATTGTCTCGATCACAGTCTAGTTCTATACCGTACTGGACAGATTAAGGATTCGAAGGTAAATTGCCCTCTGCGTGATTTTCTCGGGCGGGGGCGGTAGGGTGGCGTTATAGGCGTCCTAGTTTGGATGTGAACCTTTTTACAATTGCTGGAAATATGAGACTATCGCTGGAAATACATGTCAGTCAGCATCTGTAGAGGGAAGATCACGGTGGCATAAACACCGCGTCTGAACTAACACTGGTGTGCAAGATCAATTAATGCGCTCTTACCTCGAGTTGGAAATTGGGTGGGGGGGAGAGAATAAAAGACTGCAGATGCTGGAATCAGAAAATTGCAGAATAAACTGCTGAAAGAAGTCAGCAGGTCGCCCAGCATCTAAGAGGCGATAGGGATTGTCAACTTCCAGTCCTCATTGCAGGGGTTCGACCCGCAACATTGCCATTAGTTCCTCTAATTCACCAATGTAGTGTTCCAGCAGTTTTATTAAAGTTCCCAAACAAAAGCTCGTAAGAGTTCCAACATGAAAGAACAGAGAGAGAGAGAGAGAGAGAGAGAGCGCGCGCGACGATAGCAAAGTTACACCACAGCGAGCTTAGTGATTCCTGCACACATATATTTTAAATTGCAGATCTGACGCTCGATTCCCATCGCCGTAAGTTTTTGTTTGGCCATTTCGAAAATGGCTCACAAATCTTCCTGGCGTCTCTGTAGTTAACTCGGCCACTGGTCTGGTGTAAACTTGGTTATGTTTTCCCCAGTAGGGTACCGGGCTTGAGAGGGAATGAACCATCTCCACTCTCAGTAGCCATTTCCTCTTGCAGGAACGCTAGCAGCTTGAGACACTGCGGCGTTTCACGCTATCTAGACTCAAGTGCAACAGACATTAATGTTCCTATCAGCTTACCACGCGCTCCCGCTCCCCATCTGGTTAGTTTTTTTGGACAACGTAAATCACATTCTGGCGGTGCTAATACAGAGACTTCCATCCGCGATAACAACAGGATGCAAAATCGCCAACTGGATTAACTCAATAAAAAAAAGCAAAGATTGAAATTCTTGCCAATAGTTCCCGTCTAACACATGCATGTCAACAGAGGAAAGGTAATAGATTGGAAAGCATTCTCCCGTTCAACAGGAAGGCAATTATGGTGATGTAATTCCTTCAGTTGTAGATTAGGTAACCTGCATGACCTGTAGCAGTGAAACGGTGGCACACCGATAGAAGTGGGCATTACGTTTGAGGACCATGTTTTATGTAGCTGGTGATGTCCATTGATTTATCATAGCGTTTACAATTCACTTGACTATAGGTGACTTTATTTAATCTAAACGATGCACTGCTGTAGATTTCACTACAAATAACCGGCCTTGTCACTTATCACTTACAAGTTACAAATATGGAAACTGGAGCACAAAACAAAATTAGTTCCAAATAAATCAATAGTGGTGGAATAGTTCTTCCCAGACCGAGGGCAAGTTTACAGTGGGACTTTCAGGAGTTGACCAGACCATGGTCTTTGGATATTAATGGTTTTTGTGCTTTTATAATTTTGAAGTTTGATATTGACAAATTTTGAAAACTGTAAAGAGTTGGAAGGGCTAAGGACTATATGGAATGTGAAACAGGCAGAGATATGTGAGGAAAGTGAAAGTTAATAGACTTAATGGAGCAGTTTTAAAGATATGCAGGGGAAGATTTGGATTTACACATACTAAAAGCTTTGAAGGTGACAAAGTGAGTTATTTTTATGGAAAATGAGATCATGACTATAAACACAAAAGAGGTTACAATTAACCATCACAAATCCCTGGTTAGTCAATCGTTCAACGGTACTTTAGTGATACACGTATCCAAGTACAGTGAAATTCCTTTTGCATACAGTTCAGTGACAATCCTAGTATACATTAGGCATGATCATAGCCAAGTACATGAGTGTAGACGACACTGCCTCAGTACACAAGAGCAACCACATTTTAGCTGCCATCTTGTATCCTTCATGTCTGAAATTCAGACCCACCAGTCTAATACTTCCAAGTCTGGGAACTGCACTTAAGGAGAACTATAAAAACCTCTGAACCATGGTACCAAGATCTTTGAGAATTATACCAGGGACAAGAAGTTTCCATTGTCTGGAGAGGAACAATGGTTGTCTACATGGACCAGAGAAAGGTGAGGGCGTATTAAAAATAATGATGTCGTTCAGTGAATGTGGAGAGCTTCCTACTGCTCGGAGGACCAGTATCATTGAGGGGGGGGGGGGGGGGGGGGGGGGGGGGGGGGGGGGGGGGGGGGGAGGGGGGGTTGGTTCTGAGAAATGTGTAAATCATAATTTAGGAAGACACAAGCTAATCAATAGTGACATGTACTATTTAAGGGAAGATCATGTCTATTGAAAGGAGAAAGCCTTGGTAATTGAGGGGGAAATAAAAGCGAGTTGGATTTAAAGTTAAAGTTGGTTCAGTACATAGGCAACGATACAAATTGACAGATCCACATATGTTGATCATCAGCTTTTGTTCATTGAAGATCTATTTCAATGTATTCCTTCAGCATATCCCAATTGATCAAAATAAATGGATGCCTACAGCAGCAATCGGACAACAAGATGATTTGATCTTTCATCTGAAGCTCTGATTTAGTTGACATATCTCTTATAACCATATAAGCATATAACAATTACAGCACGGAAACAGGCCATCTCGGCCCTTCTAGTCCGTGCCGAACACTTATTTTCCCTAGTCCCATTTATCTGCACTCAGACCATAACCCTCCATTCCTTTCCCGTCCATATACTTATCCAATTCATTTTTAAATGATAAAATCAAACCTGCCTCCACCTCTTCCACTGGAAGCTCATTACACACAGCTACCACTCTGAGTAAAGATGTTCCCCCTCATGTTACCCCTAAACTTTTGTCCCTTAATTCTCAAATCATGTCCTCTTGTTTGAATCTTCCCTCAATGGAAAAAGCTTATCCACGTCAACTCTGTCTATCCCTCTCATAATTTTAAAGACCTCTATCAAGTCCCCCCCTTAACCTTCTGCGCTCCAAAGAGTAAAGACCTAACTTGTTCAACCTTTCTCTGTAACTTAGGTGCTGAAACCCAGGCAACATTCTAGTAAATCTCCTCTGTACTCTCTCTATTTTGTTGACATCTTTCCTATAATTTGGCGACCAAAATTGTACATCATACTCCAGAATTGGCCTCACCAATGCCTTGTGCAATTTTAACATTACATCCCAACTTCTATACTCAATGCTCTGATTTATAAAGGCCAGCACACCACAAGCTTTCTTTACCACCCTATCTACATGAGATTCCACCCTCAGGGAACTATGCACAGTTATTCCTAGATTCCTCTGTTCATCTGCATTCCTCAATTCGCTACCATTTACCATGTACGTCCTATTTTGATTTGTCCTGCCAAGATGTAGCACCTCACACTTATCAGCATTAAACTCCATCTGCCATCTTTCAGCCCACTCTTCCAAATGGCCTAAATCTCTCTGTAGACTGAAAATCTACTTCATTATCCACAACACCACCTATTTTAGTATCATCTGCATACTTACTAATCCAATTTACCACACCATCATCCAGATCATTGATGTATATGACAAACAACAGTGGACCCAACACAGATCCCTGAGGCACCCCACTAGTCACCGGCCTCCACCCTGACAAACAGTTATCCACCATTATTCTCTGGTATCTCCCATTCAGCCACTGTTGAATCCATCTTGCTACTCCACTCTTAATACCCAACAATTGAACCTTCTTAACCAACCTTCCATCTCTTGGCTTATTAAATATATTGAAACCAGCAAGGCATGTGGAGTAATACTGTCAATGTTTAAGAAACATTGAGACAGGTACAGGGATAGGATAGGGTTAGAGGGATATGGGCCAAATGCAGGCAGGTGGGACTAATGTAGGGCCAGTTTTCACGCTGTATCACTCTATGACACGAAGTAAAGTATGGAACAAGCAAGTAACATTTACGTTGCTCCATCATATTGCCGACACTACCATAACCATGCTTGTGTGACATAGCATTACTTTGCCAAGCATTTAGTGCTAAATTTGAAAATCAGGTGTAACCTAGTCACGTATTTTATCAATGATTCATCAGAAATTCACAGCACAGAAGGAGGCTTTCGGTCCAAAAGGTGGTGAGTCCAACACCAGTCCATAGCACTTGATCAGTGGTCAGATACAGGCAGGGATTTTAATTTCCCAACCACCCTTTCAGGCAGCGAGCACTTCACTCTCTGGATTGCAAATAAAATTCCCGTTACTCTGTCCACCTTGTAATTTCATCCACTTCTCACCCACTCTGCTGAGGGAAATGTTTCTTTCATGTTTGCTCATTTAATAAACCTTTATTAAACCTTTCTCAGGTGCCTCAATCCAAAAAAGAAATTTCAGTCTATCTGGTCTCATGAAGCAAATAGATTCTTCCTAACAATTAGCTGCTGGTTTCACCCCACAATTGATCGGTTGAATCTTCCTATAATCAGTCCTGCTGCCATTATTTGTCTATGTGTGCAGAATCCCTTGACCTTGGCCACCCCATTAAACTAGTTGTTATACTAAGTCTGCGCATTTGATACCACAAAATTAACAGCGGAGAAGAGAAGTAGTTAGTCCAGTTCAGATCAGTCTGAAGAAGGGTTTCGGCCCGAAACGTCGCCTATTTCCTTCGCTCCATAGATGCTGCTGCACCCGCTGAGTTTCCCCAGCAATTTTGTGTACCTTCGACCTTCCAGCATCTGCAGTTCCTTTTTGAACACAAAGAGAAGTAGTTGTTCTATTCACCATGTTTTGTCCTGAACATCTCCTTTTCCTAAGCCTAGGTGGATCTTTAATACTTTTAAGGAAATTGTCAGAAGGTCTAATGAGCAATTTGTTTTTATAATGTTTTTGGAGTTTTAGGACAGCGAAGGGACAGAAAGGAACTCATTGTATCTTGCTTTCCTTATAAGGAATCGCTCCTTGTTTAAGACCATAAATAACATGTGTTATCAGCGGCTCAGTTTCATGAGCAGAGCTGTAACTATTTATAGGTACCCATCAAACTCAAATCAAAACAAGATCTCACATATTCATTTCTGACTTATTTAAACTTTTATAAGGTCTTTGGTGCCATGTTCATTTGAACAGTTATTTTTGAATGTGTGTTAAGCTTTGTGAATATGATCGTATGGAATAAAAAAAGATATCGAAAGTTATTACTGAATCAATGACTGGACAACATGATGTGAGGATTTTGCGGATGGGCACAAGAACTGAGAAGTAGCTTGTCAGAACCAGCGCAAATATGGTGAAGATCTGATGCTTGGATTTTTGTAAAAGCATTCATCAAAATTAAATCAGGCAGGAGATTGTTGTGTGATTTGTTAACCATTCTAAACACTTGAGGGCATTTTGTGGGGTGAAAGATCATGTTTGATTAGCCGAAATTGCTTGTGATTAAAAGAACATTGCATCCAGGCACCAACAAGACTTTAAACAAGATTAACATTCCTCAAATCTTTTATTTAAAGATTTAGCTGCTTTACCATCTCTCTGATGATCTGCTTTACCATCTCTGATGATCCTAACGGTAGACACAAAATGCTGGAGTAACAGCCGGACAGGCAGCATCTCTGGAGAGAAGAAATGGGTGACATTTCGGGTCGAGACCCTTCTCTGAATCAGAATTGAGATCGGAAGAAGGGTCTCGACCCGAAACGTACTTGCTGCAGTTTAGAAGGATATGGGGGGACATTAATAAAACTTACTGAAAGGCTTGGATAGAGTAGATGTGGAGAGGATGTTTGCACTAATGGGAGAGTCTAGGACCAGAGGTCACAGTCTCAGAATTAAAGGACGTTCCTTTGAGAAGGGGATGAGGACGAATTTCTTTAGTCAGAGGGTGGTAAATCTGTGGAATTCTTTGCCACAGGAGGCCAAATCAATGGATATTTTTAAGGCAGAGATAGATAGATTCTTGATTAGTACGAGTGTCAGGGTTATGGGGAGAAGGCAGGATAATGGGATTAGGAGGGAGAGATAAATGATTAAATGGTGGAGTAGACTTAATGGGCTGAATGGCCTACTTCTGCTCCTATCACTTACGATATCTATAATGTTTCTGGAATGAGGGTAGGAATAAATGGGTCCTTTTCAGATTGGGGGAAATAACCTGTGGATTATTCAAGGGATTCTTCCTTTGCTAGAAATTGTTAGCTATTTGTAGTAATGCCTAGGAGGAAGGAATGGTATGTAAGGTTTCCAGATTTACAGATGAATAGGTAGAAGGGCATGTTATAAGGATACTGTGATTTTGCATGGGGTCTAGATAGATTGAGTGAATGGGCAAAAGACTTGCAAGTGAAGTTTAATATACAAAAGTGTGGGGTCAAATACTTTGTTTAAGAAAGAACTGCAGATGCTGGAAGAATCGAAGGTAGACAAAATTGCTGGAGAAACTCAGTGGGTAAGGCAGCATGTAAGAGTAAGCAAAAGGCAGATTATTATCTAAATGAAGACTCACAAAAAGCTAACAGGCAGCAAGCACCAACAAATAGTTGCGGCAAACAGCATTTCTGGCCTGCATTGCACAATGGTGTGTTTAAAAAAATATGGTGTTGCAATTTGTTGGTGAGGCCTCGTCTGGACTTTTCTCCCTTTATATAAAAGAAATACAGTAACATTGGAGGCAGTGCAAAGGACAAATGCTGGGCTATTTCTTGCAATGAGAAGGTTGTCCTACCAAGCGAGACTCAATTGTTTAGGCTTGTAGTCCTTGGAGTTTAGAGGAATGAGGGGTGACCATGTTCAAACAGACACGGTCACAGGAGGACTCGACAGGGTAGATGTTACTGGGTGAGTCTCGACCAGGAGAACATAAATACAAGGTTGTGAAACTGTGAGGTATGAGATGGAGGCGCAGGCATGCCCCGAAGTTAGGAGCTGATCGTTTAAACATGTGGTGGCGGGTGTGAATCTCTGGAATTCTTTCCATCTGAGGGCTGGTGTAAACTGGATCATTAGAACATTTAAAGTGGAGGTGGATGAATATGTGATCCCTGTGAACCCTTCATTTGAGTAGAGGCCCACACACATTATCCATGATCACACAGGATGCATTAGTGATAATTTTTCAAAACTCTTTAGATTCTGGAGTAGTTCCTGAGGATTGGAGGGTAGCTAATGTAACCTCACTTTTTAAAAAGGGAGGGAGAGAGAAAACGGGGAATTGCAGACCAGTTAGTCTAACATCGGTAGTGGGGAAACTGCTAGAGTCAGTTATTAAAGATGGGATAGCAGCACATTTGGAAATTGGTGAAATCATTGGACAAAGTCAGCATGGATTATAGAATTTTTCGAGGATGTAACTAGTAGAGTGGATAAGGGAGAACCAGTGGGGTATGTTATATCTGGACTTTCAGAAGGCTTTCGACAAGGTCCCACATAAGAGATTAGTATACAAACTTAAAGCACACGGTTCAGTATTGATGTGGATAGAGAACTGGCTGGCAAACAGGAAGCAAAGAGTAGGAGTAAATGGGTCCTTTTCACAATGGCAGGCAGTGACTAGTGGGGTACCGCAAGGCTCAGTGCTGGGACCCAAGCTATTTACAATATATATTAATGATTTGGATGAGGGAATTGAATGCAACATCTCCAAGTTTGCGGATGACATGAAGCTGGGGGGCAGTGTTAGCTGTGAGGAGGATGCTAGGAGGCTGCAAGGTGACTTGGATAGGCTGGGTGAGTGGGCAAATGCATGGCAGATGCAGTATAATGTGGATAAATGTGAGGTTATCCACTTTGGTGGCAAAAACAGGAAAGTAGACTATTATCTAAAAGGTGGCCGATTAGGAAAAGGGGAGGCAACGAGACCTGGGTGTCATGGTACACCAGTCATTGAAAGTAGGCATGCAGGTGCAGCAGGCAATGAAGAAAGCGAATCGTATGTTAGCATTCATAGCAAAAGGATTTGAGTATAAGAGCAGGGAGGTTCTACTGCAGTTGTACAGGATCTTGGTGAGACCACACATGGAGTATTGTGTACAGTTTTGGTCTCCAAATCTGAGGAAAGACATTCTTGCCATAGAGGGAGTACAGGGAAGGTTCACCAGACTGGTTCCTGGGATGTCAGGACTTTCATATGAAGAAAGACTGGATAGACTTGGCTTGTACTCGTTAGGATTTAGAAGATTGAGGGGAGATCTTATAGAAACGTACAAAATTCTTAAGGGGTTGGACAGGCTAGATGCAGGAAGATTGTTCCCGATGTTGGGGAAGTCCAGGACAAGTGGTCACAGTTTAAGGATAAAGGGGAAATCCTTTAGGACCGAGATGAGAAAAATATTTTTCACACAGAGAGTGGTGAATCTCTGGAATTCTCTGCCACAGAAGGTAGTTGAGGCCAGTTCATTGGCTATATTTAAGAGGGAGTTAGATGTGGCCCTTGTGGCTAAAGGGATCAGAGGGTATGGAGAGAACGCAGGTACAGGATACTGAGTTGGATGATCAGCCATGATCATATTGAATGGCCTACTCCTGCACCTATTGTCTATGTTTCTATGAAGGGCCTGATGGTGTGTCTATACCTGCATCCTGGTGTGATGGTGAGAGATGTATCTGAATTAACTCCCAAAGAGAACACTGCAAATGTATATATTGTCTCTGGTTCCAAACTAACATGCCCCTAAAAGAACAATTGTGTGCAATTGGATTTGAATGATCAAGATGTAGAGGAACTGAAGGACTTGATATGAAGTAACTCAAGAAGGAAATTAACAGAGTGAGACTCTGCTACAGCAATATTAAAACATATGATACCTGGATATAGAGACATAGAAATATAGACAATAGGTACAGGAGTAGGCCATTCGGTCCTTCGAGCCAGCATTGCCATTCAATATGATCATGGCTGATCATCTAAAATCAGTACCCCGTTCCGGCTTTCTCCCCATATCCCCTGCGTCCTAAGAGCTCTGTCTAACATCCAGTGAATTGGCTTCCACTGCCTTCTGTGGCAGAGAATTCCACAGATTCACAAATCTCTGGGTGAAAAAATTAAAAGCAATGGAGCAATTGGTAAAGTCACAGATAGTCACAGATTTTGAGGAGCATCGGTGAAAGAGAAATGGATGGTTAGAGTTGTGGCACCTGCACATCGCTGCCATTGATAGGTGGATTACAATTGGGGAGTGCAAGAGCGAAAAGAGGATCGGGTCTTGAGGATGGAGGTGAAGACTTTCGTTGTAATTGAACGGAAACGGGCAGAAGTAGTTTTGGGAGTGCAATTAGTGTGAGACAGACTATTTCCAAGTCAAATGTGACACCATAATGGCCAGGGTATTGGATGGATGAAGTGGGCCGAGGAATGGAGAGTAGAGTTTAATTCAGATAAGATGAGGTTGATGAGGGAAGCCAATCCAGGGTAGGACTTTGGCAGTGAATGGTAGGGCCTTGAATCTTGAGTGTTGTTGAGTTGAGGAACCTCCATCCGTAGATCTCTGAAAATGGCATTGCAGATAGACAGGGCTTTGACACGCCGACCTTCATTATCCAAGGCATTGAGTAGAGAAGTTGAGATGTTATATTGGAGTTGTAGAAGATATTGGTGCGTCTGCACAGGGTTTTGGTCACCCTGCCATGGTAAAGATGCCATAATGCTGCACAGTGTACAGAAAAGGGTGTTGCCAGGACTTGTAGGGAGAGGTTGGACAGGAGGGGTGATCAAGGTGAGAGAGGAAAGATTGAATAGGAACCTGAGAGGCAACATTTTCAGATGGAGGGTGGTGGGTGTATGGAGCAAGCTGCCACAGTAGGTTGTTGAGGTGAATACAATAAATACGTGTAAAAGAGATTTGGTCAGATGCAGGAGTAGGACAGGTTGAGAGGGATTTGGGTCAAACATACGCAAATGATTGGCATGGATGAGTTGGGCTGATGGCTTTGTGCCTGTGGAATACGAGTGTTTTATAAAACACTACAGCAGGCCTGACCCTCCCCCCCCCCCCCCCCCCCCCCCCCTGTAAGTCGCTAGTTTATTGCAATATCCATTTCAATCACTAGGGCGGCGCAGTGGCACAGCAGCAGAGTTGCTGCCTCACAGCGGCAGAGTCCTGGGTTCGATCCTGATTACTTGTGCTTACTATATGTAGTTTGTATGTTCTCCCCGTGACCGCATGGCGTTCCTCCGGGTGCTCCAGTTTACTCCCACATTCCAAAAAACATGCATGTTTGTAGGTTAATTGGCTTCTGTAGATTGTCTCTAGTGTGTAGGATAAAACTAGTGTACGGGTGATCACTGGTCGGCGTGGAGACCGGAGGCCAAAGGGTTTGTTTCCACACTGTGTCTCTCAACTAAACTAAAAAAGGATTTGTGTTGGTTAGCATTTCCAGGACAGCATTTATTACACATCCTAAATACTTTGGATCGAGTGGCTTGGGTGAACAAGTCAGGGTTGGAAAGGGTGGCAGATATCTCTCCCTAACAGATATTATATAACATGAGAGAGGTTTTAAATCGATCTTACCGTTATTGATACCACCTTTTTATTCCAGGATTATTGAATTGACTGAGCTAATTTTTCAGCAGACGTGATGAAATTTGAACTTGTACCTCTTGAGCGGGCATGGGGATTACTGGTCCGGTAACTAGATTGCTGAACGCTGATGCCAGGCACTGGTGATCAGTGCCATGTAAACTACCGGTGTAGAAATCACCAAAGCTGGGCTCCTCCTTCCTTACAGGGTTAATTTTATCAACTGATCTGTCTATAAATTTCACAACCTAATGCAAATTACAATAAAATACAATTGGATTTTTCTAGTTTGAAACGTAACCATATAACCATATAACAATTTACAGCACGGAAACAGGCCATCTCGACCCTTCTAGTCCGTGCCGAACACATAATCTCCCCTAGTCCCATATACCTGCGCTCAGACCATAACCCTCCATTCCTTTCCCATCCATATAACTATCTAATTTATAACGTTTAACATATTAAACCACAGGGGCACTGCTATGCTATCCCTGTATGTCTTATGCAGACAGCAACGTGGCACAGCCAGTATTGCCACTGCTTTGGCTCCAGTAGCTCAGATCAGTCCTGACATCCCGTACTGTCTGTGTGGAGTTTGCACGTTCTCCCTGTGACCACGTGGGTTACTTCCCAGGAGCTCTGGTTTTCTTCCCACATTACAAAAATGCAGGTTGATAGGTTAGTTGCTCTTCCTGTGCGGGTGAGTGGTAGAATCGGAGGGGAGTTGATGGAAATGTGGGTAGAAAGTGTAACCACAAGGAACTGCGGATGCTGGTTTATACCAAAGAAAGACACAATGATGGAGTAACTCAGTGGCTCGGGCAGCATCTCTGGAAAACATGGGTAGGTGACGTTTCAGATTCGAATCTGAGCATTTCTTCAGATTGATCGTGGGTTTCGCTTGCTGACATTTCATCAACAAAATAGAGTGAAAGAGCAAGTTAGATGTGATAAATCATTATAAAACTCCTGGTTTTGTTACAACTAAATGGTTGTCTAGCTCTGGGCACCACGTTTGAGGTAAGGTGACGAAGTTAGAGAGGGCACAGAGCTTTACTGGAATATTTCCAGGGACAAAGTGCTTTAGTTGTGTAGAAAGATTGGAGAGGTCAGGTTGTTTCCCTTGGACCAGAGGAGGATGTGAAGGGATCATGACGTCTATAGATAGTAGATGGAGCAAAATTTTTCCCCTTGGCCATCGCATCATGAATTCGGACACATAGGATGAAGGTGGACACAAAGTGTTGGAGTAACGCAGCGGGTCAAGCAGCATCCCTGGAGAAAAGAAATAGGTGACATGTCTGGTCGAGACCTTTGTTCAGACTAGCAATGAAGGTGATCGGCCAAAGAAACAAAGGTGACATGAGGGAGGAAACATACTTTGAAACAGTTAGTGGCTAGGGACTGGAATGCTTTGCCAGATATGTACTAGAGGGAGATTCCATAGCAGGTTCAAAGGAAAGCTGAAAATAGAACTTGCAAGGGTTTGGAGTCTGGTTTCCTCCTATATTCCAAACATGTGTGGGCTGATACATTAATTGGTTGTCGCAAGTGTGTGGGGCAATCTGTGGAAGGGGTAGAATCTGAAGGCAGATGTAGGGAGAAGAACACATGGGATTAATGTATGATTTGTGTAAAAGGATGGATGACTGGAAGGGCCATTTATTTCCGTGCTGCATCTCTCTTATCCTGTGGAATAACAGTGTGGTTGAGATAGGTTGTCTCGCTGACCTCATAAGCCACTCAGTTCCGTCAGCTGCCAGAGATGGACAGGAAGTGCCACACATGCCATTAGTATCCGTGTGCAATTTTAAAACGTGAGCTAGGAAGTCGCATTAACTTTCACGGTCTATTTTGAACTTCTGATTTATGAAGGACTAAGTTGTCGGCTGAGATGTACATTTAGAACATTCACATCTAACATAGAGCATTACAGAACAGGAAGAGGCCCTTTGCCCCACAATGTTTGTGCCCAACATGATGCCAAGTTGAACTAATCTCCTCTGCCTGTAAATCCATATCCCTCCATTCCCTGCATATCTAAAAGCTTCTTAAACACCACAATTGTATGTGCCTCCACCACTGGCAGCATGTTGCAGGCCCAAACCACACTGTGTAGAAACAAAAACTTGCCCCGCACATCTTTAAACTTTGCCCCTTTCACATTATTGAATTAGCATTGATTAGGGACAGTCAGCGTGGCTTTGTGTGCGAGAGGTGGTGTCTCAGGAATTGAGTTTCTTTGAAGAAGAATGACGTAACCAATGAGGTGGATGAGGCAGGGTTGTAGATGTGGTCTATTGGAGATTGGCAAGGCCCTTGGTGACACCTGTCTGGGGCAGCAGGAGAGACCCGCAAATCTCTACACATCCGCATCTTGATCGGGTGGAAAAAGTAACTGAATGACTAGGGAGTGTGGAACCAATGAACTTTGTAAAATCAGAGAAAACTACTGATTGTGAAATGACACAGTGCTGGAGTACTCAGCGGCTCAGGCAGCATCTCTGGAGAAAAAGGATGGTTGATACATAGATACATAGAAAATAGGTGCAGGAGTAGGCCATTCGGCCCTTCGAGCCTGCACCACCATTCAATATGATCATGGCTGATCATCCATCTCAGTATCCTGTACCTGCCTTCTCTCCATACCCCCTGATCCCTTTAGCCACAAGGGCCACATCTAACCCCCTCTTAAATATAGCCAATGAACTGGCCTCAACTACCTTCAGTGGCAGAGAGTTCCAGAGATTCACCACTCTCTGTGTGAAAAATGTTTTTCTCATCTCGGTCTTAAAGGATTTCCCCTCTATCCTTAAGCTGTGACCCCTTGTCCTGGACTTCACCAACATCGGGAACAATCTTCCTGCATCTAGCCTGTCCAACCCCTTAAGAATTTTGTACGTTTCTATAAGATCCCCCCTCAATCTCCTAAATTCTAGCAAGTACAAGCCGAGACTATCCAGTCTTTCTTCATATGAAAGTCCTGACATCCCAGGAATCAGTCTTTATTATTATATTATTATATAACTTTAATTGTCATTCAGGTATACACATAGACACAGTGCACATTGAACAAAATTTTGTTGCATTGACTCTTCAAGTAGCAGCAGAATATAACATTTATATCAGGCGATCAGTAAAAGTGCTTAGTGTGTCCATAAAAAGTACTTCATGTGCATAGTTCTGTAAAATAGATATGTAGGAAAGTTTTTAAAAGTGGCAATGTATAAGAAAGTTCTAGCCTCGGTTTGATTGTGAGTTCAATAGTCTTATGGCCTGGGGGATGAAGCTGTTGCAGAACCTGGTTGTCCCGCTCTTCATGCTGCGGTACCTCCTCCCAGAGTTCAGCAATGTAAACAGTCCATATTGTGGGTGTGTGGGGGCTCTGGTAATGCCCTTAGCTCTTGTCAGACAGCATTTGTAACCAATGTCCATGATGGAAGGAAGAGAAGTCCCAATGATTTTTTCCACTGTCCTCACCACTCTCTGAAGGCACTTCCAGTCCGCAGCTGTACAGCTGCCGCACCACGTAGAGATGCAGCTGGTCATGACTGATTCAATGGTGCTTCTGTAGAATGTGGCGAGGATGGGAGGGTGGAGGTGTGATCTTCTCATCCTGCGGAGGAAGTACAAACGCTGCTGTGCCCGTTTTACCAGAGATGTGATGTTTGTAGTCCAAGTTAAGGTATCCGTTATATGCACTCCCAGGAACTTGATGCTTTTCACCTGCTCCACTGCTAAGTTGTTGATGCACAGCGGAGTGTGACTGGGCTGATTTTTCTTTCTGAAGTCGACGACAATCTCCTTGGTTTTGTCCACATTTAGGAGAAGGTTGTTCCTGCTGCACCAGCTCACCAGCTGCTCCACCTCCTCTCTGTATGCCTGGTCGTCGTTGTTGCGGATGAGGCCCACTACTGTTGTGTCATCCGTGTATTTGATGATATGGTTAGTAGTGGACCTGGCGACCCAGTCATGTGTCATCAATGTGAAGAGCAGCGGACTCAGGACACAGCCCTGAGGGGAGCCGGTGCTCAGTGTGATGACCGAGGAGGTGTTCTTCCCCACCCGCACAGACTGGGGTCTTTCAGAAAGGAAATCCAGGATCCAGTTGCATAGTGTGGTATTGAATCCTAGGGGTGCCAGTTTGCTCACCAGATGCTGGGGGATTATCGTATTGAATGCTGAGCTGAAGTCAACAAACAGCATCCACACGTGGGTGTTCTTCTCCAGGTGTTGTAGGCTCAGGTGGACTGCAGAGGAGATAGCATCCTCTGTGGAGCGGTTCGGGCGATAAGCAAACTGGAACGGTGAACCTTCTCTGCACTCCCTCTATGGCAATAATGTCCTTCCTCAGATTTGGAGACCAAAACTGTACGCAATACTCCAGGTGTGGTCTCACCAAGACCCTGTACAACTGCAGTAGAACCTTCCTGCTCCTATACTCAAATCCTTTTGCTATGAATGCTAACATACCATTCGCTTTCTTCACTGCCTGCTGCACCTGCATGCCTACTTTCAATGACTGGTGTACCATGACACCCAGGTCTCGTTGCATCTCCCCTTTTCCTAATCGGCCACCATTTAGATAATAATCTGCTTTCCTGTTTTTGCCACCAAAGTGGATAACCTCACATTTATCCACATTATACTGCATCTGCCATACATTTGCCCACTCACCCAGCCTATCCAAGTCACCTTGCAGCCTCCCTGCATCCTCCTCACAGCTAACACTGCCCCCCAGCTTAGTGTCATCTGCAAACTTGGAGATGTTGCATTCAATTCCCTCATCCAAATCATTAATATATATTGTAAATAGCTGGGGTCCCAGGTACCCCACTAGTCACTACCTGCCATTGTGAAAAGGACCCGTTTACTCCTACTCTTTGCTTCCTGTCTGCCAGCCAGTTCTCTATCCACATCAATATGAACCCCCAATACCGTGTGCTTTAAGTTTGTATACTAATCTCTTATGTGGGACCTTGTAGAAAGCCTTCTGAAAGTCCAGATACAACACATCCACTGGTTCTCCCCTATCCACTCTACTAGTTACATCCTCGAAAAATTCTATAAGATTCGTCAGACATGATTTACCTTTCGTAAATCCATGCTGACTTTGTCCAATGATTTCACCACAAATGTGCTGCTATCCCATCTTTAATAACTGACTCTAGCAGTTTCCCCACTACCGATGTTAGACTAACTGGTCTGTAATTCCCCGTTTTCTCTCTCCCTCCCTTTTTTAAAAGATGTTTCGGGTCGGGACCCTTCTTCAGATGTGTAAACGGAACAGGCTGGTAGATTTGGGTGGGACCGGGCAAGTTTCATGCGGAGAGTCTGTAACTGGAATGAAGCTCTAGAAGTGGATCACAGGGCATTTAGATAGAATGGTTCAGAGGGTTATGTACCTAATGGAAACAAATGGGACTCGCCCAGTGTACCAACTTGGTATGGACAGGTTGGGCCGCCAAGCCTGTTTCCCTGCTGTATGGCTCTATGACACTGTTAGAGGAGGGCCTGGGAATACATTACACCTACTTAGCCCCAAATTCTGCTGCAACATCAGAACCATTTTATATAATTGAGATACAGGAATAGAATAATCTCTGTTTTCAGCCATTCCCACTCACTTCAATAAAATGCTTTCAGTTCCATGAGCTACAACTGCAGCTAACAATCTCCCAGAAGATTTTGTCAGATCCTTTCCAGAATTGTATATAACCATTGGGGCGGCACGGTGGTGCAGTGATGGAGTTGCTGCCTTACAGCGCCAGAGACCCAGGTTCAATACTGACTATGGGTACGGAGTTTGTACAGGTGCATGGTTCCTTGAAGGTCGAGTCGCAGGTAGATAAGGTGGTCAAAAAGGCTTTTGGCACTTTGGCCTTCATCAGTCAGAGTATTGAGTATAGAAGTTGGGAGGTCATGTTGCAGTTGTATAAGACGTTGGTGAGACTGCATTTAGAATATTGTGTTCAGTTCTGGGCACCATATTATAGGAAAGATGTTGTCAAGTTGGAAAGGATTCAGAAAAGATTTACAAGGATGTCAAGAGAGTTTATTGTCATGTGTCCCAGATAGGACAATGAAATTCTTGCTTGCTGCAGCACAACAGAATATAGTTGCTGCAGCACAACAGAACAAGCATAAATACAGAACAGTTCAGTGTGTATGTCAAGGAGGACTCTCTCTAACTTCTACAGGTGCACAGTAGAGAGCATGCTGACCGGTTGCATCATGGCTTGGTTCGGCAAGTTGAGCGCCCTCGAGAGGAAAAGACTACAAAAAGTAGTAAACACTGCCCAGTCCATCATCGACTCTGACCTCCCTACCATCGAGGGGATCTATCACCGTCGCTGCCTCAAAAAGGCTGGCAGTATCATCAAGGACCCGCATCATCCTGGCCACACACTCTTCTCCCCGCTACCTTCAGGTAGAAGGTACAGGAGCCTGAAGACTGCAACATCCAGGTTCAGAAATAGCTACTTCCCCACAGCCATCAGGCTATTAAACTCAACTGAAACAAATATCTGAACATTAATAGACCATTATCTGTTTATTTGCACTTTATTTGCTTATTTATTGATGTGTGTATATATTTATATAATGGTGTACGGACACACTGATATGTTCTGTATTCATGCCTACTATATCCTGTTGTGCTGAAGCAAAGCAAGAATTTCATTGTCCTATCTGGGACACATGACAATAAACTCTCTTGACTTGATACACATAAATAATTGGATAAAGTGCAATAGGCTGTTATAGTTCAGAGTTTGATGGCGAGTTTAATAGCCTGATGGTTGTGGGGAAGAAGCTGTTCATGAACCTGGATGTACCAGATTTCAGGCTCCTGTGCCTTCTACCTGATGGCAGCGGAGAGATGAGTGTGTGGGTGGTGGTGTGGGTCCTTGATGATGCTGGCAGTCTTTTTGATGGTGGGGAGGTCAGAGCCGATGATGGACTGGGTCAGTGGTCACAACTTTCTGCATTCTTTTCCGCTCCTGGACACTGAAGTTGCCAAACCAAACCTCGATGCAACCAGTCAGCATACTCTCTACTGTGCACCTGTAGAAGTTAAAGAGAGTGCTCTTTGACATACCGACTCTCCGTAATCTTCTCAAGAAGTAGAGGCCCTGATGTGCTTTCTTTATAATTGCATCAGTGTGCTGGGACCAGAAAAGGTCTTCGGAAATATGCACGCCCAGGAATTTGAAGTTCTTGACCCTTTCCACCATCGGCCCGTTGATATAAACGGGATTGTATCCTACCCCTTCCAAAGTCCACAATCAGTTCCTTGGTTTTGCTGGTGTTGAGAGCCAGGTTATTGTGCTGGCACCATTTGGTCAATTGGTCGATCTCACTTCTATAATCTGACTCGTCATCATCAGTGATTCGTCCCACAACAGTGGTGTCGTCGGCGAACTTGATGATGGAGTTCGCACTATGACCGGCTACGCAGTCATGAGTATAGAGTGAGTACAGCAGGGGGCTGAGCACGCAGCCTTGAGGTGCTCCCGTGCTGATTGTTATCGAGGATTACACATTTCCACCAATACGGTCAGACTGTGGTCTGTGGATGAGGAAGTCGAGGATCCAATTGCAGAGGGATGCGCAGAGACCCAGATCTGCGAGTTTGGTAACCAGCTTGGAGGGGATGATTGTATTAAATGCCAAACTGTAATCAATGAATAACAGCCTGACATATGAGTTTTTGTTGTCCAAGTGGTCCAGAGCGGAGTGGACGGCCAGTGAGATCGCATCCACCGTTGATCTGTTGAGGCAGTAAGCGAACTGCAGTGGGTCGAGGTGGGAGTTGATATGCGCCATAATCAACCTCTCAAAGCACTTCATCACCACAGACGTTAGTGCCACTGGTCGATAGTCATTGAGGCATGTCACCTTACCCTTCTTGGGCACCGGTATTATTGATGCCCTTTTTAAGCAGGTGAGAACCTCAGACCTCAGAAGTGAGAGGTTCAAAATGTCCTTAAAAACTCCAGTCAGTTGGTCCGCACAGGTTTTCAGAACAAGACCGGGTATACCATCAGGTCCAGGCGCTTTCCGAGGGTCACCCCTCTGAAGGATCTTCTGATGTGGGCCTTTGTGACGGTGACTGAAATACCATCACGGCGAATGGGGGCTCGGGAAGGCACACCAGTGTTCTCCCTATCAAAGCGTGCATAAAACGCATTGAGCTCGTCAGGGAGTGATGCTTCGCTGACAATTGAGCTGCCTTCTGATTTCGCCTTGTGGAGGTGATGGCATTCAAGTCCTGCCACAGTTGCCGAACATCCGTCATCCTCCAGCTTGGAGCAGAAGTCACTTTTCGCCTTTTTGATGGCCTTACCAAGGTCGTATCTGGACTTCTTGTAGACCTCTGTATCTCCAGACCTGAATGCCCGGGATCTGGACTTCAGAAGTGCCCGGATCTCATGGTTCAGCAAAGGCTTCTGGTTAGGAAATACTCGGAAGGATTTGTTGGGATGCAGTCCTACACACATTTCTTTATGAAGTCTGTAACAACTGTGGCGTATTCATTCAGGTCCGTTGCCGAGTCCCTGAACATTGCCCAGTCTACAGACTAAACAGTCCTGGAGTTTGATCCTCTCGTGTTGCAGGAGACATGTTGTTGGAAGTTAGGGAGCAAATTCTTAAGGTTGGCTTTGTTGAAGTCCCCGGCTACGGTGGTAAATGCCTTGTTGACCACGGCGTGCAGCTCCCGCAGTGCCAGACGGACGTCTGCCTGGGGTGGGATGTAGACCACGGTCAGGATGATGGAGGTGAATTCCCTCGGTAGGTAGAAGGGACGGCACTTCACAGCCAGGTGTTCCAGGTGTGGAGAGCAGGAGTTGGATAGGACTGCCACGTCTGAGCACCACGCAGAGTTGACCATGAGGCAGACGCCCCCTCCTCTCCCTTTCCCAGATGCCAGTGTACGGTCCATGCGATATTGCCAGGACTAGAGGGTGTGAGCTATAGGGAGAGGTTGAGTAGGCTGGGATTCTATTCCTTGGAGTGCAGGAGGATGAGAGGGGATCTTATAGAGGTGTATAAAATCATGAGAGGAATAGATCGGGCAGATGCAGAGTCTCTTGCCCAGAGTAGGGGAAACGAGGATCAGAGGACATAGGTTCAAGGTGAGGGGGAAAAGATTTAATAGGAATCCGAGGGGTAACCTTTTCACAGAAAGGGTGGTGGGTGTATGGAACAGGTACCTGCCAGAGGAGGTAGTTGAGGCTGGGGACTGTCCCATCGTTTAAGAAACCGTTAGATAGGTACATGGATAGGACATGTTTGGAGAGATATGGACCAAGCGCAGGAAAGTAGGACTAGTGTAGCTGGGACATTGTTGGCCGGTGTGGGCGAGTTGGGCCGAAGGGCCTGTTTCCACAATGTATCACTCTGGGACTGTATGACCACGTGGGTTTCCTCCCACACTCCAAAGACGCACAGATGTGTAACTTAATTGGCCTGGTAAAATTGTAAATTTGTAGGATAGTGTTAGTGTGTGGGGATTGCTGGTTGGTGCGGACTCGGTAGGCCAAAGGGCCTGTTTCCACGCTATATCTCTAAACTAATTTTAAAAAAAACGAAACTAAACATTTGCATACGTTGTCATATCCACTTATTGCTTCAATGTTCAAACATGAAGTTCAACAGAGGACAGAAGGCCAACTTTGTTGAGCAGCAGAAATGTCCAATGACATTTCAATTAGAAGATAGACACAAAATGCTGGAGTAACTCAGCGGGTCAGACTGCATCTCTGGAGAAAAGGAGCGGGTAACGTTTTGGGTCGAGACCCTTCTTCAGATTCGACCTGAAATGTTACTGTTCCTTTTTTCCAGAGACGCTGCATGACCCGCTGAGTTACTCCAGCTTTTTGTGTCTATCTTCGGTTTAAACCAGCATCTGCAGTTCCTTCCTGCACATTTTTACTGTTGAAGTTTGTTCTTTCCTTCGACCACTTGAGGGCGTTGGCTTGTAATCCAGGAAGGAAGACCTCTATATTGATGGACATTGCTTGCAAAGTCATTTATCATCCATCCCGAGTTTCTCTTGAGGAGGTGTTGGCAAGCTGCCTGCTTGACGTTGCTGCGGGAGAGTGTTCCTGGAATCGGACCCAGTGATCATGAAGGAGCAACAACATATCTCTCAGTGCATGTAGTCACAGATGTCTATTCCACCTTCAATAAGTTCATGGCTAATATAGACCTGCTCTTTCCTATCAAATCCATTCATTTCATAATTAATTTCCTAGGTGACAAAATCTTAGCAACCTCAGCTTTGGATTGAATCAACTGAGATCTCCAGCTCCCTGTGCTACAGGATTTCAGACACTGCCAACTCTCTGCAGGAAGACATTCCTTCTTACTTTAGCACTAAATGGATGCCCCCGTTTTGAATAGCATTATAAAACAAGTGTCGATAGCTATTTAAATTGACTTCCTGTAGGTTGGATGTATTTTAAAGTCTCGATCCTAAATGTCACCCATTCCTTCTCTCCAGAGATGCTGCCTGTCCCGCTGAGTTACGCCAGCATTTTGTGTCTATCCACATATTAAGTATACATATAAAAAATTCTGGACATGGTAGATCATCTGCAGGGTTGCTGTGACCTTAGTTGAGACTCACTTCTCCACCTATTCAGGTCTTATTTTAGATCCATGCCTATCATTACGAATACTCTGAAAGTGCTTCACCAGTTGTTGAAACGGAAGAGGCACTTGGACCATCTTAATTGATTCAAGCAACATCCTTCCATGCCACTGGCTGGCTGCTTCGATGGCTTTTACCTCTCAGTTTTCTATCCTGAAGCTCATTTCCCAACAGTTATTGCTGGTTCTACGAATCACTTCCTGACCTTGGTGCTAAATTTACCCGTTGCAAATTGCACTTGTGCCTTCTGCTCCTGCCAGTCACTCAGTGGTGATCTCTGGAACGCCAGAGGTTCAGGGGAGACCTGATTGATGTATAATATTATGAGAGACATAGCCAGGGTGGACAGTCAGAAGCACAGGGTGGAAATGTCAAAGACGAGAGGACATAGATTTATGGTGAGAGGGGCAGAGTTTAAAGGAGATGTGTGGGGCAAATATTTTACACATGTGGGTGCATGGAGCCAGGGGTGGTGATGGAGGCAGATACTATAGTGCCATTTAAGATGCTTCTGGATGGACGCATGGATATGGAGGGATATGGTTCAAGTGCAGGCAGAGGAGATTAGTTTAAAGGCATCATGTTTATCACAGACCTTGTGTCCAAAGGGCCAGTTCCTGCGCTGTACTCTTCTATTTTCGATTATCTTAATTTACCTCAACCACTGTCATTCACCCAAATGGCCCCTTCTGCTGGGGATGAAGAACTATGCATAACGTTTAAAAATACTTTTTAAAATATGAGGGCATATGTGAAATCATAACATTTCACAGCACATAATATTTTGCCAGAACTGACTCTTGGAAGGAAATCCCATGAAATTTGATCTTCATTTAGGAAGTGGCGATCAGATTGTGTTTAAAGTGTATAGGAAGAAACTGCAGATGCTGCGGAGATAGACACAAAATGCTGGAGTAACTCATCGGGTCAGGCAGAGGAGTTGAAGGAGAAGTTGTTAAGAGTAAGGATCAGCCCTGCTAGGCAGAGGAGATTGTTTATTTTATTTTAGAGATACAGCACGAAAACAGGCCCTTCGGCCCACTGAGTCTGTACTGAACAGCGAGCGCTGCACCTTAACACTATCCCACACAAGGGACAATTTTTACATTTATACCAAGCCAATTAATCTACAAACCTGTACCTCTTTGGAATGGGAAGGAAACTGAAGTTCTTGGAAAACATACGGGGAGAACGTAAAACTCTGTACAAACAAGCACTCATAGCCAGGATCGAACCTGGGTCTCTGGCATTGTAAGTGCTGTAAGGCAGCAACTCTACCATTGCGCTACCATGTCGCCCCTTGTTGTTGGTGGAAGAAAAAGAAGGGTCTCGACCTGAAATGTCACCCATTCCTTCTATCCAGAGATGCTGCCTATTCCGAGTTACTCCAGCATTTTGTGTCTATTTTCGGTGTTTAAAGTGTATGTTTCCAACCGCCTACAGTGGAAATACCGTTTCCCTTGGTAAGGACATGGTGGGCCGAAGGTCCTGTATCTGTGCTATACAACCCTTAACATTTCAGTGGGATGATTGGTGAATGATGTCAGAAATACCATTTCATAAAATGCAGTGGAAATATGGAACACTTCCAGAGAGTTTAGAGACAGTAAATTGGAGCTTTTGGGACTGAGATTGACATGTTTTGTTAGAAAAAGGTGCAGAAGAATATGAAGCAAAGACAGTTGAAGTCCAGTTGTCCTGACGCCATTAAATGATCGAGTAAGAGTGCGTTCGCCTCAGCTACTCGGCAGGGAGACGGCACACGGATTTTGGCAAAGATACTACATCAAGGTGACGTGAAGCTCATACCTTATCATGTAATGTGTCAATCTTTTTCTGTCACCTACCAGATTGTGTCTACCTTTGGAATATTTTCAAAAAGCTGGAGTAACTTAGTTGGTCAATCAGCATTCCTGGAGAAAAGGAATAGGTGACGTTTCAGGTCGAAACCCTTCAGACTTTCAACTATTTGAAAGGACATGAATTAATGGGAGACCTATCATCAAACCAAGTGAAGCATAAGATCGATCTTCTGGTGATCTCACTGAAACACATAATATCCTCAGAAGGCTCAACAAAATAGATGGAAGGAGAATGCTTCCAATGACTTAAGGAGTCTAGACCCCAGAGGTAACAGCCTCGGAATAAGCCACGGACTGAGAAGAGATTTCTCCAGAGGGTGGTGAACTTTGGGCTTTCGGCGATAGATTTCCAGAAACTAAAGGAAATGAGACATGTGGGAATAGGGCAGGAGAATGAAAAGTGTGTGATCTGCTGCGATCTTGCTGCATGGTGGTGCAGGCTTAGGCACTGATCTGCTCCTGCACATGTTTCTTATGAATGAATGAATGAATGAATGAGTTTATTGGCCAAGTATTCACATACAAGGAATTTGCCTTGGTGCTCCACCCACAAGTGACAACATGACATACAGAGACAGTTAGGAATCATAGATAAAACATTAAACATTAATAATAAAACGTTATTGATTTTACTTCGGAGTCACGTGAGTGACTACGTGAAGAAGGGCCGTCCGTCTGCGTGCGCGTCATTACGTCTGAATGCAATGCGCGACGGACTGGAGAGGCACTGCGTCCTCCCAGGCCGTTAGGATCGGCAGGTAAGGAAAGTTGAATCACTTACCTGCGTTCTTTCGGGCTTGAAACTATTTGTAGTTTCAGGGCCCAGATGTCGAGGATACGGTCCGCGTGGAAGTCGGCTGCCGAAGACCGCAGCATTTCCCAGTAGCGGGCGACGGTGTTTCCCGACATTTAGCACCGGCAGCTGAACCGGCAGGAGACTTGTTGCAGGAGGAGAGCTCCGTTGGTGGTCCTGCAGTACGGGAAAATCCACCCGCAAGTCAAACAACCCGTTGACTCAGAAGAGTCCGGGGAGGGAAAGGGATACCCTCCCTCAACGGAGAGCGTCTGAGGACGACTCTCCCACATAGGAGCAACTTTTTGGAGAAGTTGCTCCAACAATGACCTGCTCTAAGGAGAGAGCTGTGTCAGCCCGGGCCTACAGCAGCAGGCAGTACCGGGAGCCTCACATGGGGCAGCCCAATGTCTTCCCCATTGGAGGGGGAAGTACATATGGAAGAAACCACTCTGAATCAGAGTACAAAAGCAGGGGGGGGGGGGGGGAACCTTCCCAGGGACAAGCAGAAGAAAGGAAGTAAGTAAGTCACTTTTACTTATATAGAACTGTTTAAGTTAACTTGCACCAAAGAGCTTTACATAAAATAAATAATAAGCACAAAAGAAAAGAAATACTTCTGCAATCATCCAGGTTCCACTGGGTGCTTCCCTGGATAGAGATCTAGAAAATGTCTCCTGCTCTGAGGAGAGGAGCATTCACGGTCAGTTTCAGTCTGACCCAAAGCAAGAATCTCATTTAGGCCCGCTGGAGGGGCCATGTCAGCGCAGGTATCCTCAGGGGCCTGCGGCAGCACCTGTTTTCAGGGCTGCCTACAAATCTCACTCTCAATGGAGGGGAGTGTGAGTGATCAGTAGGTAACTGATCTCGAGTTACAATACTATACAATACCATTTATTTGTCATTTGAACCTCACATAACGTTCAAACGTAATTTGGTTTCGAGATCAGTAGGTAACTGATCTCGAATTAAAGTATGAACATACTGAAGCACATGCATATGGCCTCAAGAGACAGCAGTTGGCAGAATATTCGCACAAATGCCGGCAAGGGAACAGCACTATCAGGTTGACTTTGGAGAAACCAGCCGCCGAATCCTCTCTTCAGGTAAGACCAGAAGAAGGAAGCAAAAGCTGTCGGACCAATCAAGGTACCAACGACAAGCAAACTTCATCAGTAGGCGACAACACACCCCACACCTCCATAGGGGGTAAGCAGTTCACTGAAGCCGGTGGTAGCTTGAAAGCTGGGCACGGAAATATGATCAGAGTCGTCTTTCAAGGCAGACTCAGAATTATGGCCAGAATTGTCCGACAAGACAAGCTCAGTATGATAAGGTTTTCAGACCAAGACCCAAGCAGAGGTCAGGAGAAACATGGAATCCACACTTCCTACCAGTCCAACTCCCAATCAAGGAGAGAAAAGGAACCCGCATCAGGGGCCTTTGGGCTTAACACAAGACCAACGGTAGCCATGGAGGTAGGTGGGTCTGGGTTTACTGAAACATGGGATTGTGGACCAGTTACATGTTGGTAATTTTACTTTTGTGCTTTTGTTCAAAATGACAATAACATGAATTTCAGATCTGGTTTTAAAAAACAGATAACAACATGTGATTATTTTTTACTGCACAACATACATAGGTTCCAAGCAGACTTGGAACTCGGACCGGAGTTGTCTTCAAGGCAGGCCCAGTATTTTGGGCAGGATTGCCTTCCAGGACAGGTGACAGATGGAGGATGTCACTTCATCCAGGTTTAACTCATTTGTGCAGTACAGACTTTTAGAAACAGCAATTTTTTGTTACGGTCTAACTACTGTTTTATAGGAGCTTCCTATAAAATGGTCACATGGCATGCATCGACCTCAAAGATGCATACTATTCGGTGTCTATTCATTAAGAACAGGAGATATTTGAAGTTTAACTGGATGGTATGGCTCTGCCAAATGGGTTGACATCAGCTCCTAGACTATTGACTAAACTACGGAAACCAACTCTGGGACTACAAAGGTCTCAAAACCACATAGTAATGGCATATTTGGAGGACATTTTCATTTTGGAGTCACCAATAATTGGCAGAAGCATCAGTCAAGCAAACCAAAACCCTGTTTGAAAGAATTGGTTACCTCATCCATCCAGTTAAATCAAAATTGACACCTACAAGGGTAATTGATTACCTAGAATTTACTATCAGAAACAGTAAATATGTTGGTGACTTTGCCTAGGGGCAAACGACAATATTAATTAAGCCTGCAATGACCTGATAGTCAAATTCTAGCCATCTATCAGGCAAACAGCGAGTGTAATTGGCAAATAGTAGCTGCATTCCCAGCAGTACGGGCCTTTGCATTACCAGAACTTACAGCAAGCAAAGGAACGAACACTCAGATTACATGCAGGCCGAATTGGCAAACTATGGATTGCCAGCAGAGGCCATTGTTGAATAACTATGGTGGATAACGAATGGGAGACAGCTCAGGGAAATTTTGCTCGAAAGCCATCGAGGGTTCTTCAGACCTATGCAAGCGGCTAAGGATGGGGAGACACCAACACAGTCTAAAGCTGTGGGGGCAGATAGAATGAGCAGGAGTCTGTAATTCCCCAACACATGGAATCAATTACAGGTGCACAACCTTTTATCCGAAAGCCTTGGGACCAGACACTTCTCGGATTTCGGGATTTTTTGGTTTTCCGAACGGAAGGTTTTTAGCGTAGATTTTAACATGCGGCTCAGTGGTAGAGTGCTCGGCTGGTGGCCGCAAGGTCGCGAGTTTGCGCCTTGATCCCGGCAGTTACCCGGTCAGGGCCGGCCTTTAGCCGATAGGACCTATTTCTCCCAATTGGGCCCCGCGCCTAAGGGGGCCCCGCGCTAGAGTAATCAACTCAATTGGAGCAAAGATCTTATAGCGTGCAAGATGGTCCACTCCTGCGAAATACAATGAACTGACGCGTAGTCCGCACCGGTGCGTAACCTCCGTCATTTCAGTAACCCCGACCCGACTTCAGTTATGCCTCTCGCAGCGTTACGGGGGAACAGTTTAGGTGTTGTTAAATGTTTTAAATGTTTTTTATCACTTCCTTTTTAAACGGCACATGCCTTGTACTTTTTAAACGGCACATACTGCAGATGCTGATTAAACCGAAGACAGACACAAAAGGCTGGAGTAAATCAGCGGATCAGGCTGCATCTCTGATGAGGAATACGTGATAATAGGAGGAAATAGGTGATATTTCGGGTCGACTTTTTCAATAGCTGCCATGAGGGGAGAAGCGCCGGCACCAAGAGCAAGCGAAAGCGTGGACAGACGGACGAAAGCAACGTTCATAGAACGGCGTTGGTAGACATTTCTGGTCGAGACCCTTCTTCAGACTGATAGTCAAGGGAAAGGGAAACGGGAGATATCGGCATATCTTCCATTCACTTGTCTTTAGTACCGTCCATAGCTCTTGCTCCTCTTTCCCCTGAGTCAGTCAGAAGAGGGGTCTCGACCCGAAATGTCACCTACAAAGATCTTTGGTCACCTATTCCGACCTATGATCGTTGCTTTTGTCCGTTCTGTCCGCGCGTTCGCTCGCTCTTAGTGCCGGCGTTTCTCCCCTCAGACTCCGCCAAACAAACACACACACACAATCACACAGCATGTCCGGCAGATCGCTGTGGGCCGAGAGAGAGTAGAGAGCTAGAGGGGGAAGAAAGGGGTAGATGGGGAGGGGGGTGTGAGGGGGAATGGAGAAGGGGGAGGTGCCCTCACGCTCCCGGGGCAGCTCTCCCGTCCCTCTAGTCGCCGTGCTTCACGCACACAGCCCCGGCTCCCGCCCTCCCCCCTCTCTCCAGGAAGACGCGGTGAACAATACACGGAGGGCCGGGCCGGGGGTTGCAGCAACGTTTACAAACCTCGGACTCAGCTCACGCCCGGACCCAGGCATCCGTTCCCGCCGCTGGACCTCTCCCTCCCTTCCCTCCCTTCCCTTCTTCTCTCCCTTCTCTCCTTCTCCCCTCAGACTCCGCCAAACAAACACACACACACACAGCATGTCCGGCAGATCCTTCCTCTCTCTTTTCCCTTCTCTCCCCTCCCTTTGCCGAAACCCTTCCTCAGTCTGATAGGGGGGACTGATAGGGCAGTCTGAGGAAGGGTTTTGGCCCAAAGCGTTACATATTTCCTTCGCTCCATAGATGCTGCTGCACCCGCGGAGTTTCTCGAGCATTTTTGTGAATCCCTAGACCTAGTTCAGTGAGCGTCCACCGAGGGTCACCCGGAGAGGTGACCGCGGAACCTCTCCGGGCGACCCTCGGTGGACGCTCACTGTACTAGGTCTAGGGATTCCTACTCTCCCGGGCAATATACCCTCCCTTTTTTCCAGGACCGAAAATGTCCGATTTTCGGAGCTTTTCGGTTTCCGGAATTTCAGATAAAAGGTTGTGCACCTGTACCCAGAATTGTTGGGGGCACAATATGGACTCAAGGTTCTCTGTAGCGATATGCAACCGGTGCTTGTTCAAATTCAGATTGATAACACCACTGCGGTGGCATATATCCATTAACAAGGATGGTGTAAAATCTGTATCTTACGACAGATTGTCGAACCTCATTTGGCATTGGTGTATCGAGAGTAATATTTGGGAAATCTACGAGGTAGATATAACACGGTGACAGATGCTGGATCACGAATGTTTAATAACAACACAGAATGGATGTTGAATCAGACAGTATTTAACAAAATAACTACACAATTTGGCATACCAGATGTTGATCCGTTTGCATCTAGACTAACCATTAGTTACCCAGATATGTGTCCTGCGAGCTGGATCCAGGAGCAAGGCAGTGGATGCATTCTCCCTCAATTGGGGAGGAATGTTTATGTATGCTTTCCGCCAATTTGTCTCACAAACCGATGCTTGACAAAAATCAAGCAAGACTAAGCCACAGGCATATTGGTAGTGCCAGATTGGCCTACTCAAGCCTGGTCCCCAAAAAATTTGGGAATTATAGTCCAGCCAGTAATGGCTGTACCCAAGAGCAGGGACCTCCTAGTGAACCCAGTTACAGGGAGCAATCATCCACTACATGAACGTATAACTTGTTGGTCTGCAGATTACGAGGAGGCCATTTCAAGGCATAGGACTGTCCGAACAAATACAACACAGATGTCTTGGAGTTCCTATCAACTGTACTATAACTATAAACTAAGTTAAAATGCATCTATAGTGCCAGAGGCGCACTCTCCTCCAATTTGATGCCGGAAGCAGGGCACAGTTCGATAGGAACGCACCCCTTTACAACAAAATTCATGAAGGGAATTTACAATTTAATACCTCCAAGGCCAAGGTACACTGACACATGGGATGTGAGCGTGGTACAAACCCTACTTTGACAGTGGGGACCGCCTATAACTAACCCTGAAGGTGGTATGCTGACAAAGAGTCCAGACACTGCAAAAGCTACGGTTGGACTACATGACCACCAATATGAACAACATAACATTCCTAATCAGGAACCTGATAAAACAGAGCAGGCCAGGAATGCCAGGGATGGAGATCCAGTTCTTGGCATATCCAGAGGACCAACGGTTGTGTGGGTGGTAACATACTAACACCACTATCTGAGAGTTACGGAGAACCTCAGAGGCTCAGAACAATCGGTCCTCATCAGCCATAAAAAAACCACACCAAAAGGTGTCAACTCAAACCATCTCCAGATGGTCAAAAGAGGTAATGGCGGCAGCAGGAGTAAACATTTATATGGTTAAATCTCACTCCACCAGGGCTGCATCTACGTCGGCAGCAAGAGCTATGGACGTGCCACTTGACGACATCCTAGTGGGTGCAGGATGGACGAATGAAATAACGGTCCACCGGTTTTATAACAAACCCATAACCGGACTGGGGGTGTTTGCACGTACCATTTTAAGTTCTGTCCCTTAGTTTCCTCCCCAAGGTTGGGAGGGGTAACTTTTTAAAAAACTTTTCTTTCATTTAAAGCATCAGTTTCTTTACTTAACTACGTAATGTCTGAATGCTTTAATGATTACACGCATCCATGGTCAATCCATTCAGTGTGTGACGCCTGGATTCGTAACCGGCGTAAAATCACAGAGCTTTGAAATCTTCACGTAGTCACTCACGTGACTCCGAAGTAAAATAGTAAGATTAAACGAGAACTTACCAGTTTGAAGTTTGATCTTGATTTTATGAGGAGTTACGATGAGCGATTACGTGCCCACCGCTCCCACCCTCATACTATCAAGGTCATATGGAAGTTCTAGTTTCTTCACAATCTTACTATTCTCAGGTCCTCGTTTTATCTGTGATTTAACACCGCTGCTTTGAAGATTGACGCGCACGCAGACGGACGGCCCTTCTTCACGTAATCGCTCATCGTAGCACCTCATAAAATCAAGATCAAACTTCAAACTGGTAAGTTCTCGTTTAATCTTGCTATTAAACATGTGAATTAAATAAAATATCAGAGCAAAAGGAGGCTACAGATATTTGGTTATTTGAGTAGAGCTCAAACTCGTGGGGAAAAAAGCTGTTTTTATGACTGGCTATGGCAGCTTTGAGAGTCCGGAGTCGCCTTCCAGAGTGAAATGATTCAAAGAGTTTGTGGGCAGGGTGAGAGGGGTCAGAGATGATCTTACCCGCTCGCTTCCTGGCTGCTGCTGTTCTTGGTCAATATAATAGTGTTCAATTATATGCAGTTCAAACACATGGAGAGGATGTTTCCACTTGTGGGAGAGTCTCGGACCAGAGGCCACAGCCTCAGAATAAAAGGACGTACCTTAAGAAAGGAGATGAGGAAAATCTTTAGTCAGAGGGTGGTGAATCTGTGGAATTCATTGTCACAGTTAGTTGTGGTGGCCAAGTCATGTGCTGTATATTTTTACGGTAGAGGTTGACAGATTCTTGATTAGTACGGGTGTCAAGGGTCTCTTGGGGAGAAGACAGAAAGAAAGATAGATCAGCCATGATTGAATGCTGGAGTGGATTTGATGGGCTGAGTGGCCTAATTCTGCTCCACAGAAATGACGATATATTTTCAAGTTCGGATGGTAAATACAGTGATGAGGGACAGATGCCGGTTAAATGACCTCTTTTTCTCTGTGGAAACAAGGAATCACAGATTCAGAGGAGATTTACTAGAATGTTGCCTGGGTTTCAACAACTAAGTTACAGAGATAGGTTGAATAAGTTAGGTCTTTATTCTCTGGAGCGCAGAAGGTTAAGGGGGGACGATAGAGGTCTTTAAAATGATGAGAGGGATAGACAGAGTTGATGTGATCAAGCTTTTCCCTTTGAGAATAGGGAAGATTCAAACAAGAGGACATGACTTCAGAATTAAGGGACAGAAGTTTAGGGGTAACATGAGGGGGAACTTCTTTACTCAGAGAGTGGTAGCGGTGTGGAATGAGCTTCCAGTGGAAGTGGTGGCGGCAGGTTCGTTGGTATCATTTAAAAATAAATTGGATAGGCATATGGATGAGAAGGGAATGGAGGGTTATGGTATGAGTGCAGGCAGGTGGGACTAAGGGAAAAAAGTTGTTCGGCACGGACTTGTAGGGCCGAGATGGCCTGTTTCCGTGCTGTAATTGTTATATGGTTATATGGTTATAGATGCTGGTTTACCAAGGAAAGACACAAAATGTTGGAGTAGGTTAGGCAGCATCCCTGGAGAACATGGATAGATGACGTTTCAGCTCAGGACCTTTCTTTATACTGATCATGTTTTCCAGGGTTGCTGCCTGACCCACTGAGCTACTCCATTAGTTTGTGTCTTTCCTCCTTTTCGCTGATTCCTTCGACCCGAGAGAGGAGGTGGGGCTTTGGTGTGTAACACTAGAGATGTCAGCTTTGAGAGTGGGGCAGCACAGTGGTGTAGGGGTGGGGATGGTGCGTTACAGCGCCAGAAACCTTGGATCCATCCTGACTGCGGGGGGTGCTTGTCTGTACGGAGTTTTTACATTCTCCCTGTGACCACGTGGGTTTTCTCCGGGTGCTCCGGTTTCCTCCCACACCCCAAAGACGTACAGGTTTGTAGGTTAATTGACTTTGGAAAAATTGTAAATTGTGTTTCATGTGTAGGATAGTAGTTAGTGTTAGTGTATGGGGTGATCGCTGGTCGGCTCAGACTTGGTGGGCTGAAGGGCCTGTTTCCGTGCTGTATATATAAAGTACTGCAATAGGAGGGTGGAACTGCATTGTGCTCCAGTCTCTAGTGAAGGTTGGATAAGTCTGAAGAAGGGCCTCAACCTCAAACGTCACCCATTCCGTTTCTCCAGAGATGCTGCCTGTCCCACTGAGTTACTCCAGCTTCAAGTTCAAGTTTATTGTCATGTGTCCCTGATAGGACAATGAAATTCTTGCTTTGCTTCAGCACACAGAACATAATAGGCATTTACTACAAAACACATGAATAAATAAACTGATAAAGTGCAAATAACAAATAATGGGTTATTAATGTTCAGAGTTTTGGCCGAGCCAGGTTTAATAGCCTGATGGCTGTGGGGAAGTAGCTGTTCCTGAACCTGGTTGTTGCAGTCTTCAGGCTCTACCTGAAGGTAGCAGGGAGATGAGTGTGTGGCCAGGATGGTGTGGGTCTTTGATGATACTGCCAGCCTTTTTGAGGCAGCGACTTCGATAAATCCCCTCGATGGAAGGAAGGTCAGAGCAGATGATGGACTGGGCAGTGTTTACTACTTTTTGTAGTCTCTTCCTCTCCAGGATGCTCAAGTTGCCGAACCAAGCCACGATGCAACCGGTCAGCATGCTCTCTACTGTGCACCTGTAGAAGTTAGAGAGAGTCCTCCTTGACAAACCGACTCTCCGTAATCTTCTCAGGAAGTAGAGGCGCTGATGTGCTTTCTTTATAATTGCATCAGTGTTCTCGGACCAGGAAAGATCTTCAGAGATGTGCACGCCCAGGAATTTGAAGCTCTTGGCCCTTTCAACCATTGACCCGTTGATATAAACGGAACTGTGGGTCCCCATCCTACTCCTTCCAAAGTCCACAATCAGTTCCTTGGTTTTGCTGGTGTTGAGGGCCAGGTTATTGTGCTGGCACCATATGGGCAGTTGCTCAATCTCTCTTCTATACTCCAACTCATCCCCATCAGTGATACGTCCCACAACAGTGGTGTCGTCAGCGAACTTGATGATGGAGTTCGCACTATGACCGGCTACGCAGTCATGAGTATAGAGTGAGTACAGCAGGGGGCTGAGCATGCAGCCTTGAGGTGCTCCCGTGCTGATTGTTATCGAGGCTGACACATTTCCACCAATACGAACAGACTGTGGTCTGTGAATGAGGAAGTCGAGGATCCAATTGCAGAGGGATGCGCAGAGACCCAGTTCTGCGAGTTTGGTAACCAGCTTGGAGGGGATGATAGTATTAAATGCCGAGCTGTAATCTATGAATTACAGCCTGACATATGAGTTTTTGTTGTCCAAGTGGTCCAGAGCGGAGTGGAGGGCCTGCGAGATCGCATCCACCGTTGATCTGTTGTGGCGGTAAGCAAACTGCAGTGGGTCCAGGTTTTTGTCGAGGTAGGTGTGGATTTTCGCCATGATCAACCTTCTTGTGTCTATGGTTGGAAGTGATAACCTGTGATTTGGGTCAGAGTGCAGCCAACTGTGCCATGGATAGTACCCTGTGATAGCACTTACATTAACATAACCGTGATGTTTACGATACTTGGTGTGATCAGTTATCACCAGTATTAGGTGGCAACGAATAAGTCCAAGTAATTTTATAACAGCAAGTAATGATTCAAATCTAATTTTAGCGAAAGTTGATACAGCACAGTGGGGCTAGAAATATTGAATAAACTATGGCTGAAACTAGATGCCACACAAAGTCTGAGTTTGGCGATGTTGCGGAGATGAAAGAAGGAGGTTTTAATTACATGGCGGATGTGAGGCTCAAGGGAGAGGGTGGAATCAAAGATCACGCCAAGGTTGCGGGCCTGGGGAGATGGGGAGACAGTGGTGCCGTCAATAATCAATAAGTCAATAATCGATAAGTCAATAATCCACGGGTGTTGTTTTAAGATGGAGGTTTTGGAGGGGAATGGATTTATCCAAAGAGTAGTGGGCGGGGGCGAGTGTGGGTGAGTGTGGGTGGGGGCGAGTGTGGGCGGGGGCGAGTGTGGGCGGGGGCGAGTGTGGGCGGGGGCGAGTGTGGGCGGGGGCGAGTGTGGGCGGGGGCGAGTGTGGGTGAGTGGGCGGGGGCGAGTGTGGGCGAGTGTGGGCGGGGGCGAGTGTGGGCGGGGGCGAGTGTGGGCGGGGGCGAGTGTGGGCGGGGGCGAGTGTGGGTGAGTGGGCGGGGGCGAGTGTGGGCGAGTGTGGGCGGGGGCGAGTGTGGGCGGGGGCGAGTGTGGGCGGGGGCGAGTGTGGGCGGGGGCGAGTGTGGGCGAGTGTGGGCGGGGGCGAGTGTGGGCGGGGGCGAGTGTGGGCGGGGGCGAGTGTGGGTGAGTGGGCGGGGGCGAGTGTGGGCGAGTGTGGGCGGGGGCGAGTGTGGGCGGGGGCGAGTGTGGGCGGGGGCGAGTGTGGGCGGGGGCGAGTGTGGGTGAGTGGGCGGGGGCGAGTGTGGGCGGGGTGAGTGTTGGCAGGGGCGAGTGTGGGCGGGGGCGAGTGGGCGGGGGCGAGTGTGGGCGGGGGCGAGTGTGGGCGGGGGCGAGTGTGGGCGGGGTGAGTGTTGGCAGGGGCGAGTGTGGGCGGGGTGAGTGTTGGCAGGGGCGAGTGTGGGCGGGGGCGAGTGTGGGCGGGGGCGAGTGTGGGCGGGGGCGAGTGTGGGCGGGGGCGAGTGTGGGCGGGGGCGAGTGTGGGCGGGGGCGAGTGTGGGCGGGGGCGAGTGTGGGCGGGGGAGAGTGTGGGCGGGGGCGAGTGTGGGCGGGGGAGAGTGTGGGCGGGGGCGAGTGTGGGCGGGGGCGAGTGTGGGCGGGGGCGAGTGTGGGCGGGGGCGAGTGTGGGCGGGGGCGAGTGTGGGCGGGGGCGAGTGTGGGCGGGGGCGAGTGTGGGGGAGGGGGCGGGGGCGAGTGTGGGCGAGTGTGGGCGGGGGCGAGTGTGGGCGGGGGTGAGTGTTGGCGAGTGTGGGCGGGGGCGAGTGTGGGCGGGGGAGAGTGTGGGCGGGGGCGAGTGTGAGCGGGGGTGAGTGTTGGCGAGTGTGGGCGGGGGCGAGTGTGGGCGGGGGAGAGTGTTGGCGGGGGCGAGTGTTGGCAGGGGCGAGTGTGAGCGGGGGCGAGTGTGGGCGGGGGCGAGTGTGGGCGGGGGCGAGTGTGGGCGGGGGCGAGTGTGGGCGGGGGCGAGTGTGAGCGGGGGCGAGTGTGGGCGGGGGCGAGTGTGGGCGGGGGCGAGTGGGGGCGGGGGTGTGTGTTGGCGGGGGCGAGTGTGGGCGGGGGCGAGTGGGCGGGGCGAGTGTGGGCGGGGGTGAGTGTTGGCGAGTGTGGGGGGAGCGATTGTGGGCGGGGGCGAGTGTTGGCGGGGCGAGTGTGGGCGGGGGCGAGTGTTGGCGCGTGTGGGCGGGGCCAGGGTGGGCGGGGTCCGGGTGGGCGGGGCCAGCATGATTATGGACTGGGCGGGCGAGAGCGTGGACGGTGTGAATGGGGGTGGGGCGAGTGTGGCGGGGGCGAGTGTCAGTGAGTGTGCACAGCGGTGAGTGGGGGCGGGTGTGGGCGGGGGCGAGTTGGGACGGAGGCGAGTGGGGGCGGGTGTGAGTGGGGGCGGGGGCGGGTGTGAGTGTGGACTGGGAGGGCGAGAGAGTGGGTGGTGTGAATGGGGGTGGGGCGAGTGGGGGTGGGGCGAGTGGGGGCGGGGCGGGGGCGGGGCGTGAGCGAGGGACGGGAAGTGTGCGGGGATGGGGGAGTGAGTGTGGACATGGTGGCCATGGTTTTGGTCTCCTAATTTGAGGAAGGACATCCTTGTGATTGAGGCAGTATAGCGTAGGTTCACGAGATTGATCCCTGGGATGGCGGGACTGTTATGAGGAACGATTGAAAAGACTAGGCTTGTATTCACTAGAGTTTATAAGGATGAGGGGGATCTTATAGAAACATATAACATTATAAAAGGACTGGAAAAGCTAGATGCAGGAAAAATGTTCTCAATGTTGGGCGAGTTCAGAACCAGGGGCCACAGTCTTAGAATAATGGGGAGGCCATTTAAGACTGAGGTGAGAAAAAACTTTTTCACCCAGAATTGTGAATTTGTGGTATTCCCTGCCACAGAGTGCAGTGGAGGCCAAGTCACTGGATGGATTTAAGAGAGAGTTAGATAGAGCTCTAGGGGCTAGTGGATTTAAAGGGATCACAATGAATGGCGGTGCTGGCTCGAAGGGCCGAATGGCCTCCTCCTGCACCTATTTCTATGTTTCTATGGTTTGACGGCTTTGTCAGGTTTAATGGCAGTGTAATAAATTCAGGCTACGTTTCTTCGGGAAGTTTACACCTTTGATAGTGAAATTGTTGCCGTGGTATGGTCGGATTTACCGAAGTGAGGGCGAGGAATGGAGCGATAGGCGTAACTGATGGTTGTGTAGCAGTGGTCGAGGGTGTTTGGTACTCTGGTGCAGCAGGAGACATGTTGGTGGAAGTTAGGGAGCGATTTCGTAAGGCTTGCTTTGTTGAAGTCCCCAGCTATGGTGGTGAACGCCTCGGGGTAAGACCTCTGGTGTTTGTTGACCACGGTGTGCAGCTCCTCCAGTGCCAGACGGACGTCTGCCTGGGGTGGGATGTAGACCACGGTCAGGATGATGGAGGTGAATTTCCTCGGAAGGTAGAAGGGACGGCATTTCACCGCCAGATGTTCGAGGTGTGGAGAGCAGGAGTTGGACAGGACTGCCACGTCTGAGCACCACGCAGAGTTGACCATGAGGCAGACGCCCCCTCCTCTCCCTTTCCCAGATGCCTGCGTATGGTCCATACGGTGGATGGAGAACGGTGGATGGAGAACCCTTCAGGCTGGACCGCAGAGTCTGGGGAGCTGGGGGTGTGACATGTCTCTGAAACAGAACACAGAGCATTCCCTCAGCTCCCTTTGATAAAGCAGCCTTGCCCTTAAGTCCTTCTTGTACATTGTGATATTATAACCAGAGGAACAAGCTCCCAGTGTTGATCTGTGTAGGAAGGAACTGCAGATACTGGTTTAAACTGGAGATAGACCAGTGATGACCTGCTCGCTTCATCCCGGGTCAAGAGTGTTTTACTGTCACACAGTATGTCCTGAAACGGAACAATAAAGTTCTGACTTGCAGTGTGTAATGTAGAACTCTGTAAATACTATAATAAACAACACCAAAAGTTCATAAGAAGGAACTGCAGATGCTGGTTTATACCAAAAATAGACAAATGCTGGAGTAACTCAGCGGGACAGGCAGCATCTCTGTGGAAAAGGGATGGGTGACGTTTCGGGTTGGAACCCTTCTTCAGACGAAACGTCACCCATCCTTTCCCTCAGAGGTACTGCCTGTCCCGCTGAGTTACTCCAGCACTTTGTGTCTATCTGCAACATAAAAAGTCCAGTATGTAACAAACAATAATTGTGCAAAACAAGCAATAACAGCATGGTGTTTAAGAAGGAACTGCAGATGCTGGGAATATCGAAGGTACACAAAAATGCTGGAGAAACTCAGCGGGTGCAGCAGCATCTATGGAGCGAAGAAAATAGGCAACGTTTCGGGCCAAAGCCCTTCTTCAGACAGCATGGCATGGTTTGCAATTACTCTGGAAGTGACGGTGATCAGCCTGTGGTGGCTTGTAACCACAGTACTGGGTCTGTTTGGCCCACGGAGCCTGTGCCAGAATCAGCAAAGTTATTTTGTACTGAAGCCTGTCCTTTTGAAGATAGACACAAAGTGCCGAGGTAACTCAGCGGATCAAACAGCATCCCTGTGATGTTTCGGGTCGAGACTCTGAAGCTGGCTCTAGCAGCCGAAGAGGTGCAGTGTTGATGTCTAACTGTTCCCTTGCAATCATTCTTCCACATTGCTGTTTCTCTCAATACAATACTGCCTTCAGACTGCAATATAATTTGGGCTGACACTTCATTCAGTTCTGTTTAGTTTATTGTCACAGGTACCGAGGTACGGTGAAAAGCTTTTGTTGCCTGCTATCCCGTCAACAGAGACATTGCAATCGAGCCATTTACAGTGCATAGATACATGATAAGGAAATTACGTTTAGTGCAAGGTAAAGCCAGCAAATTCCAAACCAGGATAGTCTGAAGGTCACCAATGAGGTAGATAGCTCCCCGACAGACTCTCTCCCTCAATCCCCCTGGTCCACTTCCTCTGCCCTTTCTTTTTTCGCGCCTGACTATCAAGGCTGAGCAGGTGAGGAAGGAGCTGAGCAGAGTCCGCCTAGGCAAAGCCATGGCTCCAGATGGTGTCAGCCCTAGGGTACACAAGGCGTGTGCCAGCCAGTTGTGTGAAGTGCCATAGCATATCTTTAACCTGAGCCTAGAGAGGGTTGCTGTGGTGTGGAAGACATCCTGCCTGGTTCCTGTACCAAAGAGGATGCTTCCCAGCTCCTCCAATGACTACAGACCGATGGTGCTGACCTCACACATGATGAAGTCTCTGGAGAGGGTGGTGCCTACTCACCTGCGACCCCTGGTTAAACCCTACCCGGACCCCCCTGCAGTTCACTTACCAAACAAACATGGGGGTTGAGGACGGCACCATCCACCATTGTTCCAATACTCACCTGGATAAGCTGGGAAGCATTGTGAGAGTCATGTTTTTTTACTTCTCCAGTGCTTTTAACACCACCCGGCCTGCACTGCTAGGGAGCAAACTGACGAAGATGCGGGTGGATGCTCCATTAGTGTCCTGGATCACCATCGACCTGACTGGATGACCACAGCATGTCAGGCTACAGAACTGTGTCTCGGACATGGTGGTGAGCAACACAGGAGATCCACAGGGCACGGTCCTCTCTCCCTTTCTGTTCACCATCTACACCTCAGACTTCAAATATAACTCGGACTCTTGCCACTTGCAGACTGACCCCTTCTCATCCCCCCCTTCCCCCTCCCACTCCCCCCTCTCCCCTCCCACTTCCCCCTCCCTCTACCCTTCTCCCCTCCCTGCCCTCCCTGCCCACTTCCCCCTCCCCCTCCCCCCCATTCCTCCCCCCCCCCATTCCTCCTCCCCCTCCCCTCCCTACCGCCTCACTCTCCCCTTCCCTCTCTCCCACCCTCTCCCATCTCCCCTACCCCCTCCCCTCCCCTCTCCCCCCCCCCCCCCCTCCTCCCCTTGATTATGCTGCTGGCCTTTCCAGAAGGCTTTATCTTGCTAAACGTTCTTCTCTTATCTTGTATCGATACACTGTAAATAACTTGATTGGAGAGCACGCAACAAAAGCTTTTCACTGTACCTCGGTACATGTGACAATAAACTAAACTGAACACAATGAAGTGGCAAACTGGAGTGGCTCTATATCCTTCCCATCTTCTGTTTAGATCAGAGCATTGATTTGCGCCATTGATTGCACCTCAACTTCATTGCTGGATTACTATTACATTAATGAATTATACTAATGCCATGTTTCAATAGTGATTACTCATAATTTTACTTCGGAGTCACGTGAGTGACTACGTGAAGAAGGGCCGTCGGTCTGCGTGCGCGTCATTACGTCTGAATGCAACGCGCGACGGACTGGCAGAGGCACTGCGTCCTCCCAGGCCGTTAGGATGGGCAGGTAAGGAAAGTTGAATCACTTACCTGCGTTGTTTCGGGCTTGAAACTTTTTGTAGTTTCAGGGCCCAGATGTCGAGGATACGGTCCGCGGGGAAGTCGGCTGCCGAAGACCGCAGCATTTCCCAGTAGCGGGCAACGGTGTTTCCCGACATTTAGCGCCGGCAGCTGAACTGGCAGGAGACTTGTTGCAGGAGGAGAGCTCCGTTGGTGGTCCTGCAGTACGGGAAAATCCACCCGCAAGTCAAACAACCCGTTGACTCAGAAGAGTCCGGGGAGGGAAAGGGATACCCTCCCTCAACGGAGAGCGTCTGAGGACGACTCTCCCACATAGGAGCAACTTTTTGGAGAAGTTGCTCCAACAATGACCTGCTCTAAGGAGAGAGCTGTGTCAGCCCGGGCCTACAGCAGCAGGCAGTGCCGGGAGCCTCGCATAATGGGGCAACCCAATGTCTTCCCCAGTGGGGAGTACATATGGAAGAAACCACTCTGAATCAGAGTACAAAAGCAGGGGGGGGGTGGAAACCTTCCCAGGGACAAGCAGAAGAAAGGAAGTAAGTAAGTCACTTTTACTTATATAGAACTGTTTAAGTTAACTTGCACCAAAGAGCTTTACATAAAATAAATAATAAGCACAAAAGAAAAGAAATACTTCTGCAATCATCCAGGTTCCACTGGGTGCTTCCCTGGATAGAGATCTAGAAAATGTCTCCTGCTCTGAGGAGAGGAGCATTCACGGTCAGTTTCAGTCTGACCCAAAGCAAGAATCTCATTTAGGCCCGCTGGAGG
Organism: Amblyraja radiata; assembly: GCF_010909765.2. Lineage (NCBI taxonomy): Eukaryota > Metazoa > Chordata > Chondrichthyes > Rajiformes > Rajidae > Amblyraja > Amblyraja radiata. The sequence continues at coordinate 41,130,233 of NC_045978.1, read as the reverse complement.
GGCCATGTCAGCGCAGGTATCCTCAGGGGCCTGCAGCAGCACCTGTTTTCAGGGCTACCTACAAATCTCACTCTCAATGGAGGGGAGTGTGAGTGATCAGTAGGTAACTGATCTTGAGTTACAATACTATACAATACCATTTATTTGTCATTTGAACCTCACATAACGTTCAAACGAAATTTGGTTTCGAGATCAGTAGGTAACTGATCTCGAATTAAAGTATGAACATACTGAAGCACATGCATATGGCCTCAAGAGACAGCAGTTGGCAGAATATCCGCACAAATGCCGGCAAGGGAACAGCACTATCAGGGTGACTTTGGAGAAACCAGCCGCCGAATCCTCTCTTCAGGTAAGACCAGAAGAAGGAAGCAAAAGCTGTCAGACCAATCAAGGTACCAACGACAAGCAAACTTCATCAGTAGGCGACAACACACCCCACACCTCCATAGGGGGTAAGCAGTTCACTGAAGCCGGTGGTAGCTTGAAAGCTGGGCACGGAAATATGATCAGAGTCTTTCAAGGCAGACTCAGAATTATGGCCAGAATTGTCCGACAAGGCAGGCTCAGTATGATAAGGTTTCCAGACCAAGACCCAAGCAGAGGTCAAGAGAAACATGGAATCCACACTCCCTACCAGTCCAACTCCCAATCAAGGAGAGAAAAGGAACCCGCATCAGGGGCCTTTGGGCTTACCACAAGACCACCGGTAGCCATGGAGGTAGGTGGGTCTGGGTTTACTGAAACAAGGGATTGTGGACCAGTTACATGTTGGTAATTTTACTCTTGTGTTTTTGTTCAAAATGACAATAACATGAATTTCAGATCTGGTTTTAAAAAACAGATAACAACATGTGATTATTTTTTACTGCACAACATACATAGGTTCCAAGCAGACTTGGAACTCGGACCGGAATTGTCTTCAAGGCAGGCCCAGTATTTTGGGCAGGATTGCCTTCCAGGACAGGTGACAGATGGAGGATGTCACTTCATCCAGGTTTAACTCATTTGTGCAGTACAGACTTTTAGAAACAGCAATTTTTTGTTACGGTCTAACTACTGTTTTATAGGAGCTTCCTATGAAATGGTCACATGGCATGCATCGACCTCAAAGATGCATACTATTCGGTGTCTATTCATTAAGAACAGGAGATATTTGAAGTTTAACTGGATGACATGGCTCTGCCAAATGGGTTGACATCAGCTCCTAGACTATTGACTAAACTACGGAAACCAACTCTGGGACTACAAAGGTCTCAAAACCACATAGTAATGGCATATTTGGAGGACATTTTCATTTTGGAGTCACCAATAATTGGCAGAAGCATCAGTCAAGCAAACCAAAACCCTGTTTGAAAGAATTGGTTACCTCATCCATCCAGTTAAATCAAAATTGACACCTACAAGGGTAATTGATTACCTATAATTTACTATCAAAAACAGTAAATATGTTGGTGACTTTGCCTAGGGGCAAACGACAATATTAATTAAGCCTGCAATGACCTGATAGTCAAATTCTAGCCATCTATCAGGCAAACAGCGAGTGTAATTGGCAAATAGTAGCTGCATTCCCAGCAGTACGGGCCTTTGCATTACCAGAACTTACAGCAAGCAAAGGAACGAACACTCAGATTACATTCAGGCCGAGTTGGCAAACTATGGATTGCCAGCAGAGGCCATTATTGAATAACTATGGTGGATAACGAATGGGAGACAGCTCAGGGAAATTTTGCTCGAAAGCCATCGAGGGTTCTTCAGACCTATGCAAGCGGCTAAGGATGGGGAGACACCAACACAGTCTAAAGCTGTGGGGGCAGATGGAATGAGCAGGAGTCTGTAATTCCCCAACACATGGAATCAATTACCCAGAATTGTTGGGGGCACAATATGGACTCAAGGTTCTCTGTAGCGATATGCAACCGGTGCTTGTTCAAATTCAGATTGATAACACCACTGCGGTGGCATATATCCATTAACAAGGGTGGTGTAAAATCTGTATCTTACGACAGATTGTCGAACCTCATTTGGCACTGGTGTATCGAGAGGAATATTTGGGAAATCTACGAGGTAAATATAACACGGTGACAGATGCTGGATCACGAATGTTTAATAACAACACAGAATGGATGTTGAATCAGACAGTATTTAACAAAATAACTACACGATTTGGCATACCAGATGTTGATCCGTTTGCATCTAGACCAACCATTAGTTACCCAGATATGTGTCCTGCGAGCTGGGTCCAGGAGCAAGGCAGTGGATGCTTTCTCCCTCAATTGGGGAGGAATGTTTATGTATGCTTTCCGCCAATTTGTCTCACAAACCGATGCTTGACAAAAATCAAGCAAGACTAAGCCACAGGCATATTGGTAGTGCCAGATTGGCCCACTCAAGCCTGGTCCCTAAAAAAAATTGGGAATTATAGTCCAGCCAGTAATGGATGTACCCAAGAGCAGGGACCTCCTAGTGAACCCAGTTACAGAGAGCAATCATCCACTACATGAACGTATTAACTTGTTGGTCTGCAGATTCTGAGGAGGCCATTTCAAGGCATAGGACTGTCCGAACAAATACAACACAGTTCGGATAACGGATGTCTTGGAGTTCCTATCAACTCTGTACTATAACTATAAACTAAGTTATAGTGCATCTATAGTGCCAGAGGCGCACTCTCCTCCAATCTGATGCCGGAAGCAGGGCACAGTTCGATAGGAACGCACCCCTTTACAACAGAATTCATGAAGGGAATTTACAATTTAAGACCTCCAAGGCCAAGGTACACTGACACATGGGATGTGAGCTTGGTACAAACCCTACTTTGACAGTGGGGACCGTCTATAACTAACCCTGAAGGTGGTATGCTGACAAAGAGTCCAGACACTGCAAAAGCTACGGTTGGACTACATGACCACCAATATGAACAACATAACATTCCTAATCAGGAACCTGATAAAACAGAGCAGGCCAGGAATGCCAGGGATGGAGATCCAGTTCTTGGCATATCCAGAGGACCAACGGTTGTGTGGGTGGTAACATACTAACACCACTATCTGAGAGTTACGGAGAACCTCAGAGGCTCAGAACAATCGGTCCTCATCAGTCATTAAAAAAAACCACACCAAAAGGTGTCAACTCAAACCATCTCCAGATGGTCAAAAGAGGTAATGCCGGTAGCAGGAGTAAACATTTATATGGTTAAATCTCACTTCACCAGGGCTGCATCTACGTCGGCAGCAAGAGCTATGGATGTGGCCCTTGACGACATCCTAGTGGCTGCAGGATGGACGAATGAAATAACGGTCCACCGGTTTTATAACAAACCCATAACCGGACTGGGGGTGTTTGCATGTACCATGTTAAATTCTGTCCCTTAGTTTCCCCCCCAAGGTTGGGAGGGGTAACTTTTTTTAAACTTTTCTTTCATTTAAAGCATCAGTTTCTTTACTTAACTACGTAATGTCTGAATGCTTTAATGATTACACGCATCCATGGTCAATCCATTCAGTGTGTGACGCCTGGATTCGTAACCGGCGTAAAATCACAGAGCTTTGAAATCTTCACGTAGTCACTCACGTGACTCCGAAGTAAAATAGTAAGATTAAACGAGAACTTACCAGTTTGAAGTTTGATCTTGATTTTATGAGGAGTTACGATGAGCGATTACGTGCCCACCGCTCCCACCCTCATACTATCAAGGTCATATGGAAGTTCTAGTTTCTTCACAATCTTACTATTCTCAGGTCTTCTTTTTATCTGTGATTTAACACCGCTGCTTTGAAGATTGACGCGCACGCAGACGGACGGCCCTTCTTCACGTAATCGCTCATCGTAACTCCTCATAAAATCAAGATCAAACTTCAAACTGGTAAGTTCTCGTTTAATCTTACTATTATCTGTGAATTATTTTAGGGCCTTAAATAGTTTATAACTGGAGATGACGGACAGGGTTGTCAAATCGACACTGCGCGCGGTAGATGGGGAATCATGTAGTTGTGAGATTGAAGGTGAAATGCCAAATGCGAAGAAGTTCAACTCTAGTATCCTGTGACAAAAGTTGATTTTGGTGAATAGAATATTTGTGTGGAATTGCTGGTTAAATATTTGCAGGTGTCAAAGAAGGAAAATATAATAAATATAGAATGCAAATTACTCGTTATCATCTCGTCCGCAGCTACCAATGGCCTGTTTCCTTCGTCAACTTGACTTTCATTCATTTGTTCCATATCTCTCTACATCACTGTCTACATCTCTCCTTTCCCTTTTCCCTGACTCTGTCTGAAGAAGGGTCTAACGAGGGTGAAGTATAGCTTCCCCTTGACAGAAGTTGAACAATGATGAAAATTGCGCCTCAGAAAATTTTGGACACCTGTTGCTTTCACCGTTGCATGATGAATCTGACCATTCCAACGCAGATCATTCTGCAATTTGATGCCAAGATGGTTTGTTTGGATTCTTCAAATAAACCAAGTATATTGTAAGATGTTTCGCCTGGATTCCTCTTTCTGGTGACACGCATGGTTTCACATTTGGAAGGGTTGAACTGCATGCCCCATTGTTGTGACCACTCAACCATAGTATCGAGATCCTTTTGGAGAGCATCTTCATCATCAGCTGACTTAATTGGACGGTACAGCAAACAATCATCAGCGAATAGTCTGGTCGTACTTGCAACTTTTTCATGGATGTCATTTATGTAAAGCAAAAATAGGTGTGGGCCAAGTACTGTGCCCTGAGGTGTACCACTCAACACTGGATGCCAATTGAAGCTCTTTCCGTTCACACACACACGCTGAAGACGTTTTGTCAGGAAACTGGAAATCCATCGTTTCGTGTTGGAACGAATACCATAGAAGTCAAGCTTCCGAAGCAGTCTCTGGTGTGGGATGACATTAAATGCTTTAGAAAAGTCCAGCACAACTAAATCCGTGATGACGTTACTATCAAGGTGCTTGGCCAGCTCATTTGTCGTCAGGATAAGCTGAGACTCACATGATCTATGCCTCCTAAATGCATGTTGGTTGTCAGCAAGAATGTTATGTTTGCTCACGTGTCGCATCAGATTATTATCAATTAAATGCTCCAGCAATTTGCAGCAAGTACTTGTTAATGAAACAGGACGATAATTCGGTGGGTTGGTGGTTGAACCCTTCTTAAAGAGAGGAGTGATGTTAGCCTTCCTCCAGTCCAGCGGAACATCACCTGAGTCAAGCTACTGTTGGAAAATGAACTGCAAAACTGGAGCCAGTTCTTCGGCTGCGATCTTGAGGGCTTGATTCTGTATCTGATCTGGTCCAATTGCTTTTGTGGTATTGATGTTGAGCAATAACTTCTTGACACCTTCAACCTCAATTTTAATAGCAGGCATATCAGCATACGGGCTGGGCGGTAGGACTGGAAATGATGAAGGCTCCACATCTTCCCGGGTGAAAACGTGTTGAAATTGGTTTGCAAGAGCTTCTGCTCTCGCCTGGTCCTCAGTGATCAGACATTCCTTCTCTCCAGAGATGCTGCCTGCCCGCTGAGTTACTCCAGCTTTTTGTGTCTTCTATCATGTGAAAACAATCACTGGGTCAGGCAGCATCTGTGGAAAGAGAAACCAAATTAATAACGTGATAAAAATGAATTGCAGGTGCTGGTTTTACCAAAGATGGACACAAATCTCTAGAGAACATGAATAGGTGATGTTTCCGGTCGGGACCCTTCTTCAGACTGATTGTAGGGGGGAGGAACTGGAAGCAAGAAACGACCAGGCCAAATTAGCGGCAAGATGAGCTCGGGCAGAGTGTTTCCCACAGGCCGGTTGTTGGCTTGGGATGGTGTGATCCCAAGAGCGATAATACATCGTTGTTAAGAGTTAATTCTTTGGTCAGAACTGGGTGAAGGAAGTGGTTTTATTAAATGGGAGGCAGAGAAGGGGTGAAGAGGACACAATGTTGGGGTCAGGGTTGTCTGGCGATAAACGGATTGTGAAGCTGTCAATTTATAAAGATTTTCATGAAAAAACATAATGTTGGAAAACTTAGATGCCACTTAAAAATGTGTAAAAAATAAAATGGTGAGGCTGTGTCTAGAGCACATTGTTGCTTTGGGTCTGTGTTTCAGAAGCTCCGTACTGTTACTGGACACATTGCAGTGAAAAATCTGGCGTAGTGTGGCTGGAGAAAGGTTGTCCATGCTGACCCGTGTGGGGGAGTGTGTGTGGGTGTGTGTGTGTGGGGGGGGGGGGGGGTGGGGTGGGGGTGTGTGTGGGGGGTGTGTGTGTGGGATGTGTGTGTGGCGGGAGTGTGTGTGTGGGGGTGTGTGTGGGAGGGTGTGTGAGTGGGGTGTGTGTGTGTGTATATGAGTGTGTTCAAGTTACATTTATTGTCACATGCATCAGTTGGTACAGTGAGAATTGAGTTAGCATACAGCCATACGAATAAAAAGAACACAATACACGATAGAGTTTAACATAAACATCCCCACACAGTGTGTATATATATGTGTGTGTGTGTGTCTATACATATATGTGTGTGTGTGTGTGTGTGTGGGGGGGGGGTGTCTATATATGTGTGTGGGTGTCTATATATATATATCTATCTATCTATCTATATTTAAAACTGTGTGTGCGTGTGGCTGTGTGTGTTTCTGACTTGTGGCTGCCAGCCTTTGATTTGCTGCTACGCCAACACCCGACCCACAAACGCCCTGATTTTTTCCATTTCGGTAGAGATTTCACTTTTCATTCCAAGTATCCACTCATTAAATTTCGTCGTGTCTATGTACACATTTTTAATAAAATCCTTCTCCCCCCCCAAATTTCAAAAGAAACAGCTCTCAACTATAACATGCTGGTGAACGTTCCATCGTGTGATGTCACAATGCCCAATGCTCACAGATGTCCAATCGGAATGGATCCATTTACATATGCCTTTGCAGGAGCCCGAGCCCCTCCCCCCCACCCCCGCAGCCTGTGTCGAAGCGCGTCATCACGTGTGTGGGAATAGAGAAAGAGGATTGGGGGTGATGGGAATGGGGAACAGATGGACTGTCCCTACCCCTCCCCCTTCCACTCTCCCTCCCCACTATGTCCCCTCTCTCCCCCACCCCTCTCCCCCTCCCTCCACACTCTTCCCCCTCCCTCCCCTACCCCATCTCCCTTCTCCCCCCCTCCCCCACACCTCTCTCCCCCTCCCCAATCCCTCTCTCCCCCTCTCCCATCCCTCTCTCTCCCCCATCCCTCTCTCCTCCCTTCTCCCTCCCTCTCCTCACCCCTCTCCCTCTCCTCCCCCTCCTCCTCCCACCCCCCTTCCATCTCCCCCCTTCCCTCCCCCACCCCCTTCCCTCTCTCCCCACCCCCTTCCCCCTCCCCCCACCCCCTTCCGATCCCCACCCCCTTCTCTCTCTCCCCACCCCCTTCCCCCTCCCCACTCTTCCCCCTCTAACCCCCTACCCATCTCCCTCCTCGCCTCCCTCCCCTCTCCCCCACACCTCTCTCTCCCTCCCCCTCTCTCCTCCCCTCCCCCACCCCTCTCTCCTCCCCCTCTCCATCTCCCTCTCCTCACCCCTCTCCTTCTCCTCCCCTCCTCCTCTCACCCCCATCCCTCTCTCCCCCCACCCCCCTTCCCTCTCCCCCCCTTCCTCCCCCACCCCCTTCCCTCTCTCCCTAAAATTGATTTTAGATAAAACGCTAGCACTTACCGCTGTGATTTTTGGCCATCTTACTCAGTCCCCCTCCGCTCATCAGATGCAGAGGATTCTTCCCATCAATTAAAAATGAAAGTGTTATAAGTGTTTAAAAAATGTTGAGAAACTCTCTCCTGTCAATCACGCCATGAAGGCCACGCTCCTTCTGGTGGGAGTGGGGAGGGATTATAAAACCCGGAAGTGTGGGTGTGCTCAGTCTCTGCAAGATGGGGGAGGGAGAGGTCATGACTCTGTCTGAGCTGTGAATCAATGAACCACTGAATGTCTACTGAACTGTGAGTGTTGTGTTTGAAATGGTATGAAACTGCATTTGAATTTGGTGGCCTTGTACCCTGCTTGAAGCGGCATGAAACTGCACTTGAATTTGGTGGCCTTGCATCCTGCTTGAAGTGGTATGTCACATCCTGACCAAGAATCGAATGCTCTGATGTTTACTCGATGAGTATTCATTTTACGCTATAATGAGCCTATATTTATGTTAGAGACCCCCCCCCCCCGATGGTGCCTTTGCAAATGTGGGCTATTACCTTTAACCTAAAATAACCCTAAAAGTGGTGCATAGTTTGAGTATCTGTAGTTTGTGTGTGTGTCTGTGTATACCTGTCAAACGTGTATCTGGATGTGTGGTTGTAACTGTGTATGTATGTGTGGCTGGATGTATGTGTGAGTGGATGGATGTGTGGATGTATGTGTGTGCATGGATGTGTGTGTATGGATGTATACATGTATGTCTGTGTGTGGATGGATGTGTGTGTGTGCGCGGATGTACGTGTGCATGTATGTATGTGTGTGTGCATGCATGGAAGTGTGCGTACGGATGGATGTGTGTGGATGGGTGGGTGGACTGTCGCACTCATTCACCAGCACATTATCATAAGTAATTCACTCATTGTTTAAATAATTTGACCAAATAAACAGTGAAACGATCGACATTAAAATAAAACTTTATATAATCATTTATTTCCCCAATTTATTTGTTTACATTACATCTGATTTTCATCTGAATATTCTTCATCAGATTCCAAGTCTTTTGATAAGTTTTGATAAGTCCATTGATAAGTTAGTTCAAGTTCATGTGGAGGGTCAGGCAAGGCTAAAGAAAAAAATCTCATGGTCATTAAGTCTGCATGGACTTCAATTCATAAAATTTCAACCTCTTCTTAATGCTAATGAGAATAACACTGTTACTACCATATATATATTAGTTCAAGTTCACATACACCAATTCATTTCTACATAAACATCAGCCATTTCTGATCATTTCTCACTCCAATGGAAGCCTATAAAGTGCAATCAATATTCCTCAGTTTTTCTCCCGTGGTCGGGGCCTGGAAACGGCCGCTACGGACGGCACTGTGTACAGCCTTCCCCCCCCGCCCGCGTAGATGATCCAAACACACTCCGCGGTTCCGCGTTCGCTTCTTTATTGAGACCGCGGCTTCACTATGTTAAGTACATAGGCCCCGCGGTTGGAACACTTTTTCCCGGTAAGTTTACGCAGGCAGCTCCGAGAACAGATGTTAAAGAAAACTTATTAGACTTCAACAAGCTGGCATTAGAGAAAATGTTTTAATTTACTTTGTTATGGATACACATAGTTTAGGTGATACTAAATTGTTATGGATACAATAGTTTCCCCATAGTTAAGTGAGTGAATGAATGAATGAATGAATGAGTGAGTGAATGAATGAATGAATGAATGAATGAATGAATGAATGAGTGAATGAATGAATGAATGAATGAGGGAATGAGTTAGTGAATGAGTGAATGAATGAGTGAATGGGTGAATGAGTGAGTGAATGAATGAGTGAATGAATGAATGAATGAATGAATGAGTGAGTGAATGTACAGCCTCCAAATCTAATTATTTCACATTATAAAAGGGTGCAATTAAATTAATTAAAGTCCATACAGATTAATTTTCATAAATTCAGACTTTAGATCTTACCTTTCAGTTCCAGTTAATTCACAAAGTTTGACTGGTTTCACAACTTTGTGTTGCAACACCTCAGCAGCGACTTTGCTTTCAAGGCTTTGTTCCACTTCTATCCACTTAGCTGCACATTCTTCAGACTTCTTAATGCTTTTCTCACTAAATTCAATTACCCTGCTGCAAATTTCCACGACATGTATTCGACAGAACAACAAAGAACCTTAATCGGAATCTCCAGTAAAACAGGCATCAGTAGAAGCACTCTCACCCATGTTGTGTGCTCCCTGCCTAGCTAGCCTGAAACAAAGCGCGTGATTGGCCAACTGGCGTCCGACTCAATGTCAAACGTGATTTGATTGGACTAAAAATACCCCATATTTTTTTCTCTAATTTAATTTAAAAAAGGTGCAGGTTTTGTTCTTGATGACTTTCAGGGCTGATTTATATAATATTTTTACACAATATGTGAACATTTCATATAGTTCTGTGAGTTGGGTCACAAAACTGCACAAAAAATCTCCTCGGGCCACAGCCTAGTGGCCCTGCACCCTGCTTGAAGTGGTAAGAAACTGCAATTGAATTTGTTGGCCTTGCACCCTGCTTGAAGTGGTAAGAAACTGCAATTGAATTTGTTGGCCTTGCACCCTGCTTGAAGTGGTAAGAAACTGCAATTGAATTTGTTGGCCTTGCACTCTTGGTTTCTTGGTCCTCCAAAATATTCCAAATGGAATTTAAACTGGAGGTGGTTAAGCCAGAAAGGGTTATTGGGAAGAAAGAGCTACTTTAAATTTAGTTGCATCTGGTTGGGTAACTATAGTTGGGTGGAGATTATCCCATGCTTTAATTGTGCGGGGGAAGAACGAATTGCTGTATACATCTGTCTTTGTAGCTGGGATCACTCTGCTTGATATGGTAGGAAACTGTATTTGAATTTGGTGGCTTGCACCCTGCTTGAAGTGGAATTTCAAGGAATATCCACGAGTCAACTGCCAGCCCACCAGCCATTAGTGAGCTGCCAGCACACCAGGCTTGAGGGACTGAGCTGCCACCCCAAGAATCCATTTGGCCCACAATGTCCATACTAGCCCTCTGTAAACTAGTCCCTTCAGCCCACAACACCAATACTAGCGTTCCAGAAAGCCCCACCCCACCCCCACCCACTGGTCACCAATATTGGAATTGGTGGAGAGGTGGAATATTGCGTTGGGGAACCAGCCCTCCCGTGTGAACATGGGACCCAACGAGTCCCACTTAGTCTAATATATATATATATATATATAAATATGTGTGTATAGATATATATTTATGTCTCTCTCCCTCCCTCTTTCTGCAGTAGCTTGTTTCCCCAGTGCTTGTTGAGCCGGTTTGGCCGTGCACTGCGTTCGGGATGTGTGTGTGTGTATATGTATGTGGTGTCAGCTTCTCCATCTCCGCCCTATTCAAGCGATGCGGAAATGAATTGCATTGATGAGACGAGTGAGTTTGACTTTTGATGAGCAACCCCGGGCCCAATGTTTGTCAGGGTGCGGAGCAGCGGGCCAATGTGTGCGGAGGCAGAGGCGGGCTGTGGTGGAGAGGGAGGGAGGGAGGATGGAGGGAGGGAGCGGCTGGGGCTGCGGCGTTGGCGCTGACATGACACGGACACGGCGAGGTACGGCCGCTCGGCTCGGGGGTTGTTACACCCACCGCCTGCTACTGCTACAGTGTACGCGGCCCTGGCTCCAGTTGCGTGTGCGGGAGGCCGCTGTTGTGGCTGGGTGAGGGAGGGAGGCCACACTGTGGGCGGCTTCGCCATCCCCGTCTCTGTGCTGGGAGGTGGGGGCGCCTGTGTCCGCTGCAGTCGGTTGGGGGGAGTGTTTGAGTGGGGAGGTGGGTGAGCCGGGGGGGACTGCCCTTCCCCCGGTGTGGATGACATGTTTGGGATGTGATGTGCGCGTTGCTGGGGCGGGGAACTGTTTGGTATTGTGTAGGTGCCGCACCCAGCCACGGCGCTTTGCAATATCCCCTTCAGTCAATTGTCAGTGACTCCCTTCCTCTGGCTGTGAAAACACTCCTGACGTTGCAGTCGCTGGCAAGCTTGGCTGAGATCATTATATCGAATTATATAATTATATTACATCTTTCAAGATTGAAAGATAAAGATATAAAACTTCAAAGATATCAATACAGGGTTGTTAATATCTATCTTCCTGCCTCGTGCGTAGCTTGTGTAGCAGTTCAAGGTAGTTTGATTTGGTTTGCTGTTAATTAGGTTAACATTAAATGCCCTAATTTGAAGCCCGTGTTTAACTCGTCAGCCTCTTGGTGTCTGTGTGAGATGTGATTAACGTCCAAAACAAAATGTTGGAGGAGCCTCAGGCGGTCCGCGGGAAAGAAATCCGATGGCATTTCACGTCTGGACCCTCTGCACTCAGTGTCTATGATACAAAACAATGATGTGGATAGTGAGGAAGTTGGCTGAGGCTACAGCAGTTGCAGAGTTTTGGCAGATGGAATCTAATCCAATGTATGTATTTTGGGAGGGTCAAATAAAGGTGGGAGATGTAGCATAAATGGTAAAGTGTGAAGGAATATTGAGGACCAGAGAGATCTCGGATCCCTGATGTCATGCTTGGAGGCAAATCTGGATGCCATAGCTGGAGGCAAAGAGTGTAAACGTTGGCTGTTGTGCCATGACCTCACTACAGGGCATCAGCAGCTAAACGTTGCCGTTTTCTGCCATGCACTAATCATTAAGTTACCCGCTTTGGTATACTTGCGGGCACTCTGAGGTGTACTCGCATTGATGCTTGGACATTCTCCTGAGAACTCAGGAAGACCTGGGTTTAACAACCTCTCTGGAGGGTAACATAATGACAGTCCCATGGTCCCTCACTTGCAATGGGAGAGTCCCACTGGCTTTGTACTTGCATTGGCAAAGGGGCCTGTCCAACACTTGAGTGGGGGTAAATTAATCTGTGCTTGAGCCTTGTACGGAAACAGTGCTCCTGTGATAAGTAGGCCAATCTATTTGTGCATAGTTTGACTCACTTTTGTACAGATCTGATAGGGGTTTGTGAACTGTCTGAAGAAGGCACGGAGACAGGGCAAGTTGTAACAGGCCCTGTGCTAATGATATTCAGGCTCATAAGCACGGGGCCTGTCACAACTAGCTCTGTCCCCCTGCATTTTATCTGTGCATACTTTCTATCCTTTAAACCTCTTGAACATACTGACTTTAGACTCGAAAGGTAAAGTTCCACAGCCTTTTGAGTGTGAGATTTCAGTACTTCTATGATAGTTTGTAAGGAAAAGCACTTCCTGATTTATTGCTTGAAGCACCTTGCTGTGAACAAGGGAAACCCCTGTCAGGAAGGAGCATTGTGGCATCTGCTGAGGGTTGAAGCTGTGCAGGAAGATCTCTGGCATTCTTGTAGTGAGTTGGGCCTTTGTAATGTGATGTGGATAATATTGCCCGGTTCAACAAAGTGAGTTGCAAGATTGTTCCGTTTTCGCTGAAAGGAAATTTTAGCAAAATACCGTACTGTATGTAAAGGAAGTGCTACTGTAAACTTGTATTGAGGTGTGAGGAGTAATTTATTATTGTGTAACAGTTGGATGCTGGTGATACAAGGAAGTACACAAACCTGGCTGTTGGTCCCAGCCTCAGTGCCCAGGGACATTGTGATGGAGTTGGCTGCTTTGAGCAGCATTGTGTGGACTTGCTGTGGCACTGAATGTAAAATCTGTTTCTACTGTGTGTAAAAGTGCGTGGCATTACGGGAGGAGCACAGTTACTCTGCTGCTGAGGTACAGCTCCTTTTCATCTCTGTGCAGAGCAGAATCATTTGACAAATTGTGAAATGATTGTGGCTACAGTTCAGGGCTGATTGCAGTAAGCATCTGATTCATCTTTAGCAGGACACAAAATGGTGTAGTGTCTCAGCAGGACAGGCAGCATGTCTGGAGAGGAATGGGCGACGTTTCGGGTCTAGACCCTTCTTCAGACTCAACTCTACTGAAGAAAGGTCTTTACCTGAAACGTCGCCCATTCCTTCTCTCCAGAGATCTCGCCTGTGTCGCTGAGTTACTCCAGCATTTTGTGTCTACCTTTGATTTAAACCAGCCTCTGCAGTTCTTTCCTGTACACTATGATTCATCTTTAGTTTGCTGGCTGCCTTGTGTCAGGTAGTGTGTGAGTGAATCGGCGATGTGTTGTGTAGTATTGTGCTCTGTCCGCACATTAGGACACGTGATTGTCTCTCTTCCAGATGGCGCAGTGGTGTGACAAAAGTGCAGCTGACCATTTCCTGTCAGGATCTGATGGACAAAGATGTTGGCTCCAAATCTGATCCGCTGTGTGTCTTACTTCAAAACACTGGGACTGGCGACCAATGGATAGATGTAACATTGTTTATGTAGCCTGTGTGTATTTTTCAAAGCTTTTGACAAAGTCCTGCATTGTAAAAGAAACCCCACGTGATCCGAGACATTAGCAAGACAGATCCAGTTAGTCCAGGGGCGGGATGCAAAGGCACTGTTGTGCTGCGGAGCTCCAGTCACCTGACCTGAACCAGGTATGAATGTTGCAGTCTCTAATTTTAAGTAACTTCTACTAACCCTCCCCTCCCCCTTTCCCCTTCCTCCACCCCGCCCCTCCCCCTTTCCCCCTTCCTCCATCCCTTCCCATCCCCTTGCTCCCTTCCTCCACCACAGTTGTTAAACGTTCTACAGTTCACCACATTGTATCCCATTTGAGATCACACCTTCCCAAGCCAACAACGGACCTACCAGGACACTACGCTGCCTGAGGTGAGTCCGAAGAATGGTCCCAACACAAGACGTGGCCTATTCCTTTTCTCCAGAGATGCTGCCTGACCCACTGAGTTTATGATTATCTTTGGTGATGGTTGGGTTGGCTGCAGTTGAGTTATGGTGGAACTTTGGAGGTGAGTAGACTTTGTCAAAGTGTTGTCTCAGCTGACGCCACACTACGATGCCAGGTTAGAGGAAGCCCTACCCACCCCTGCAATGGAAGTGTGGAATAACACTTGGAAAAGTTAATAAGATCCAAGCACCATGGATTATTGAATATATGCCACCTTGCTGGAACACTGCAGTAAGCTCAGCCTGTTATAAAAAAGAGCCTCTGGAGATGTGGACGTGTGCTGACATCCTATCATGAAGTGATCTGGCCGGGTTCCTTGACATCCAGAATCAAAGCTAAGAGGTGGCTTATTTAGATTGAGAGAGAGATGGGAAACTAACCCTTTGTTCCCCTACTGCAGCTGGACCGGACTGAGCGGGTGAATAATTGCCAGAAGCCGGAGTTTGCAAAGAAGCTGGAGGTGGATTATTACTTTGAGCGTGTGCAGAACCTGAAGTTTGGCATTTATGACATTGACAATAAATCCTCGGCCACGAACGACGATGACTACCTGGGAGGTGTGGAGTGTACCCTGGGACAGGTGACTAACTTTGTGTGTTGTTGGTTCATACACAGTGCCCTGCTGTCTGCATTTCCTGCCCCTCTTACACAGGCTCCAACCGGTGGCCGGACTTTAGAAATGGCGGCGCCTGCATGTGTGAATATGCAAGAAGAATTTCATTGTGCAGTTACACATGTGACAAATAACGAACTTTCACAACCAGATCAGGCTTAGACCTTGACACGTGCAGGGCACCTGCTATCAGCTCGCTCTCCTGCCCGCTACCAATGCAGGGAGACAGATGGCTGTAAAATGAGGGCAGCAGCAAAAAGGTAGAAGGGAGAAAAGTAAAAGTGTAAGAAAGAGAGATCAATGGCAAAAATCAAAGAGGCCCGCATTAAATCATCATTCTATAAAGGCTAAAAATGTTCAAACAAACCTGAAAGTTTTGTGCCTTAATGCGAGGAGCAATCGTTATAAGGAGGATGAATGGAATGCACAGTTAGTTGTTAACGGATATGATATAGTTGGGATTACGGAGACATGGCTCCAGGGTGACCAAGGCTGGGAGCTCAACACGCAGGGCTATTCAATATTCAGGAAGGACATTATTGCCCTAATTTGAGGAAGGACATTATTGCTATTGAGGGAGTGCAGCGTAGGTTCAGGATGGAAGGACTGACATATGATGAAGAATGGGTCGACTGGGCTCAGGAAGCAGCAAACCGGAGGACTGGGTGAAATTTAGAATTCAGCAGAGGAGGACAAAGGGGTTAATTCAGAGGGGGAAAGAGCATGAAAGAAAGCTTGCGGGAAATATAAAAACTGACTGTAAAAGCTTCTTTAGACATGTGAAGAGGAAAAGATTAGTGAAGACAAATGCAGGTCCCTTACTATCAGAAACAGGTGACTTTATAATGGGGAAACAAGGAAATGGCAGACCAGTCAACCAAGTACTTTCGTTCTGTCTTCACTAAGGAAGACAAACAATCTCCCAGAAACACTAGGGGATCGAGGATATACTGGGAGGGAGGAACTGAAGGGAATCCACATTACTCAGGAAATTCTGTTGGGACTGAAGGCAGATAAATCTCCAGGGCCTGATGATCTGCATCCCAGAGTACTCAAGGAGGTGGATGCATGGGTGACCATTTTCCAATGTTCTATAGATTCAGGATCAGTTCCTGTGGACTGGAGGGTAATCAATGTAACTCCAGTTTTTCAGAAAGGAGGAAGAGATAAAACTGAATAATAGACCAGATAGCCTGACATCAATTGTGGGGACGATGCTTGAGTTATTAAATTATTAAAGATGTTACAGCAGTGCATTTAGAAAGCAGACAGGGTCGGTCAAAGTCAACATAGATTTATGAAGGGAAATTATGCTTGACTAATCTTCTGGGATTATTTGAGGATGTAACAAGTAGAATGGATAAGGGAGAGCCAGTGGATATGGTGTGTCTGGACTTTCAAAAAGCCTTTGACAAAGTCCCACACTAGAGATTAGTATGCAAAATTAGAGCACATGGTATTGGGGGTAGGGTATTGACATGGATAGAGAACTGGCTCGCAGACAGGAAGCAAAGAGTAGGAATTAACGGGTCATTTCAGAATGGCAGGCAGTGACTAGTGGGGTGCCGCAAGGCTTGTTGCTGGGACCCCAGTTATTTACCATATATATTAATGATTTAGACGAGGGAATTAAATGTAACATCTCCAAGTTTGTGGATGACACAAAGCTCCGTAGCAGTGCGAGCTGCGATGAGGATGCTATGAGGCTGCAGGGTGACTTGGGTGAGTGGGCAGATGCATGGCAGATGCAGAATAATGTGGATAAATGTGAGGTTATCCACTTTGGTGGCAAGAACAGGAAGGCAGATTATTATCTGAATGGTGTCAGATATGGAAAAGGGGAGGTGCAACGAGACCTGGATGTGCTTGTACATCAGTCATTGAAAGTAAGCATGCAGGTACAGCAGGCTGTGAAAAAAGCTAATGGCATGTTGGTCTTTATAGCAAAAGGATTTGAGTATAGGAGCAAGGAGGTCCTACTGCAGTTGTACAGGGCCCTGGAGTATTGTGTGCAGTTTTGGTCTCCTAATTTGAGGATGGACATTCTTGCTATTGAGGGAGTGCAGCGTAGGTTCACCAGGTTAATTCCCAGGATGGTGTGATTGACATATAATGATAGAATGGATCGAATGGGCTTATATTCACTGGAATTTAGGATGAGGGAATCTTATAAAAACATAAAATTCTCAAGGGATTGGACAGGAAAATGCAGGAAAAATCTTCCCGATGTTGGGGGAGTCCAGAACCGGGGGTCACAGTTTAAGAATAAGGGGTTGGCCATTTAGGACTGAGATGAAGAAATCCTTTTTACCCAGAGAGCTGTGAATCTGTGGAATTCTCCGCCATAGAGGACAGTGGAGGCCAATTCACGGGATGTTTTCAAGAGAGTTAACTTTAGCTTTTATGGCCAATGGAACCAAGGGACATGGGGAGAGACAGGAACTGGGTACTGATTTTGGATGATCAGCCATGATCATATTGAATTGGGGTGCTGGCTTGAAGTGCCGAATGGCCTACTCCACCTATTTTCTATGTTTCTGTGCTATCTCCACACTGACCACGCCTCACCTTGTGGTGGTGGTGGAGTGTCACCCCGTTGTAAATATCTATCACCTCTGCTGTGTGACCACGTCCAGCAGACCAGGGAGTGTGATGGCATTGCTAGATAATGCTACACTGACAAACTAGAGAGCTGAAATGCTGTGAGTCTTCCCCTCGGGATCAGGGAAATCCACCGCAGGTTTCTACATGACACGTTTTCATGGTGAATAGGAAACAACTTTGTTCTGACAGTGTACTCGGAGGCAAGTGGCCATCAGTTATATGTGCACCAGCAGACTTCTGAGAAGTTCTTCCATAAGCTCGGCTACTGTCCGATTCCCCTCCACCTCACTGGACTTTGTCTCTGGAACTGATGCGCTCCAGTACTATTGTACCTGACTTTGGCTTGATTGTATTGATGAAGAGTATTGTCAGATTTGATTGGAGGAGAGTATTTTAAGAAAAAGGCTTGTCCCTGTACCTTAGTATGTGTAACAATAAAAAACGTAAACTAATCAAAGTGAGAGACTGAGAGAAAAACAAGGAACGGTTTGGGACTATGACAGGATCATGGAACAGTGGGATTTTGTTTGGACTGGGATGTTGGGAGAGTGAATAGCAGTGACTCCAGTATTATATTGATACAGAGGTGTAGAGAGAATGTGGGGCAATTGGGATTGATGCTGCCCACTATTAAAGACCTGTCATTTATTTTTTACAGATAGTTTCAAGTAAATCATTCACATCGCCCGCTGCAACTGAAGAAAGGGAAGTTAGCGGGGAAGGGGAGCATCACTGTGAGTAAAAATACAATATTCATCCACACCACTGCCCTCTGCTGCCCCTCACCCTCACCACCCTGCCCGCGCACCTCTCTCCCTCTCTCTCCCCCTCTCTCTCCCTCTCTCTCTCCCTCTCTCTCTCACTCTCTCTCCCTCTCTCTCTCCCTCTCTCCCCGTCACTCTCCCCCTCACTCTCCCTCTCTCTCTCCCTCTCTCTCTCCCTCTCTCTCCCTCTCCCTCTCCCCCCCCCTCTCCCCCCCCCTCTCCCCCCCCCTCTCTCCCCCCCCTCTCCCCCCCCCTCTCCCCCCCCTCTCCCTCCCCCTCTCCCTCCCCCTCCCTCTCCCCCCCCCTCTCCCCCCCCCTCTCCCCCTCCCCCTCCCTCTCCCCCTCCCTCTCCCTCTCCCTCTCCCCCCTCCCTCTCCCCCCCCTCTCCCTCTCTCCCCCCCCCCTCTCCCTCTCTCCCCCCCCTCTCCCTCTCCCCCCCCCCTCTCCCTCTCTCCCCCCCCCCCCCTCTCCCTCTCTCCCCCCCCCTCTCCCTCTCTCCCCCCCCTCTCCCTCTCTCCCCCCCCCCCCTCTCCCTCTCTCTCCCCCCCCCCTCTCCCTCTCTCCCCCCCCCTCTCCCTCTCATCCCCCCCCCCCTCTCCCTCTACCTTCCCCCCCCTCTCCCTCTCTCCCCCCCCCGTCTGTCTCTCCCTCTCCCCCCCGTCTGTCTCTCTGTCTGTCTCTGCCTGTCTGTCTCTGCCTGTCTGTCTCTGTCTCTCTCTCTCTCTCTCTCTCTCGCTCTCTGTCTCTCTCTCTGTCTGTTTCTCTGTCTGTCTCTCTCTCTCTCTCTCTCTCTGTCTGTCTGTCTCTCTGTCTCTCTCTCTGTCTCTCTCTGTCTGTTTCTCTGTCTGTCTGTCTCTCTCTGTCTGTCTGTCTGTCTGTCTGTCTGTCTGTCTGTCTGTCTCTCTCTCTGTCTGTCTCTCTGTGTCTCTCTCTCAGGGAAGTGTTGCAGACTTTACCTGTGGATTTGTGTGGAAGTACTGCTTGCTAGCTTTATAATTCTCTCCACAAAGTAGGAATCAGTGGGTTATCTAAAGTCAATATGTTGTATATATTGGAGTTTGTTTCCTTTTTTTATGCTTGGTAACAATCCAATGTTATCAGTGGTTGATAAGTCGCCCTCGTGTTTCTATGAGTCACGACTGTAAAGGATTGACTTCAGCTTCATGCAGATTTTGTGGTTCATTGTAACTTTATGAAATTTATTTAATAAATGAGTTATTGTTTAAGAAGGAACAGCAGATGCTGGAAAATCGAAGGTAGACAAAAATGCTGGAGAAACTCAGCGGGTGAGGCAGCATCTATGGAGCGAAGGAAATAGGCAACGTTTCGGGTCGAAACCCTTCTTCAGACATATAAACGAGTTAGCCCACCACACAAATTGAACTAGATATTCAAGGCAAGCACAAATCTCTGATTGAGGAATTGGTGTTACTGCAGACGATATTCTTGAGAGGTTGGAAGGAATGGCAGATGCTGGTTTACACCAAAGATAGACACAAAACACTGGAGTAACTCAGTGGGACAGACAGCATCTCTGGAGAGAAGGAATTAGTGACTTTTCAGGTTGAGAGTCTGAAGAAGGGTCTTGGCCCGGAAGGTCACCCATTCCTTCTCTCCAGAGATGCTGTTACTGCAGCGTTTTGTGTCTATCTTCTGATGCTGGAGGTGTTGGGATGATGCGGGGGGAACATAAACCCATGCTGTACCTCGCCTAGAAGGAAAATCACAAAATGCAGATGCTAGAAATCTAAGCATTTCATCGGGAAATGCAGGAACCACTCAAAGTTAGTCAGAATCTGGAAGGGTAATGGGTGGCGGTGTGGAGGCGCTATGGTTAGTAAGTGTGCGAATGATGAGAAAGTCGGTGATGTTTTAGATAGGGATAAATGTTGCCCAAGGGTAACAGACGGTTGCAGATCAGAACAGAAGTTGCACAGTGTTCCTTGTACTAACGAATGTTGACTAAAGAATGTGCGGGAGATGCAAGATGGCGCCCAAGCCAGGCAGCTCTGTGTGAGGTGGTCACAGACGTGGATCTGCACCACGCATTACAATCACTCCACTCTTTTAAATCTATTCCAACAGTAGCATTTCTTACTTGAACTATGCGACTCAAGTCATTCCCTTTATCATGTAGGTCTTTCTGCTGACTGGTCAACACACTGCAAAAGCATTTCACTGGACGTGACAATAAACTCAACTCAAACATTGCATTTCAAGTTTATAGTTCTTTGAAAGTGGCAAAATAGGTAGATAAGTTGGTTAGGAAAGCATATCCCAACATGCCTTCATAGATCTGGGCATAGAATCTCAATGTTGGAGGTGATGGGGCAACTTTACAAGTAGTGGTTAGGCCACTGTGTGTAGTTTTGGTTGCCCCACTGTAAGATGGATGGGATTGCTCTGGAGATTCTTGATAGGATGACCTATGTGGATAAGTTGGGCTTGTTGTCCCTGGAACAAAGGAAGCTGAGGGGTGAAATTATAAGAGGCATGAATAAGATATGGTCAGAATCTTATTTCCAGGATAGAGGTATCCAAACCAAAAGGGTATAGGACTAACGTGAGAGGAAGGAGTTTCAAGGGCATGTCAGGGGAATGTTTCATTTTGCAGAGAGAGTGGATGCTATCTGGAATTTGCTGCCAGAGATGGGGGAGGAAACAGATACAAGCGCAATGTTTAAACAACGTTAAGACGAGGTATACGGTCAAATGCAAACTAATCAGACTAGTGAAGATGGGCAAGCAGTCAGCATGGAGCTGGTGGGCTAAAGGACCAGTGTCAGTGTTGTGTCAATGAAGCAGCAGAGCACCAGGGCAAATTCCTTGTATGTATACATACTTGGTCAATAAACATTCATTCATGAATGATACACCGTTAATGTTTGAGCTCGGAGACCTTTGTCAGAATTGTTCACGTTTCATTTCAATGCAGAAGGAGCTTTACTCTGTATCTAATGCCTAATATTGCCTGCACTGGGAATAGTCCCTGCTGACCATGGATACTCCATGGGGAAAATGACATTGAAATATTCTGGTAGTGTGTATGATGCATGGTCTGATGTGAATCTTTGTTCTCCTTATGTCCAGGTTGTAGCTGAAGAGATGAACGATAAAAGATTAGCAGTTCTTCAGCTGGAGGCCAGAAACCTGGAAAATAAGGTAGAAACAAGGAACTGCAGATGCTGGTTTACAAAAAAAGTGTCTCAAAGTGCTGGAGTAACTCTAGCATCCCGAGAGATCATGGAGAGGTGATGTTTTGGGTCAGGACCTTTCTTCAGACTTGAGTCTGGAAAATGTTTAGTGTGGGTGGGCACCGTTCACAGTGCGTGGGACTGTGTAGGAGAGGTATTACAGTGGCTCTGGGCAATGGGGATGGTGGGCTGGTCATGTGTACTGCAGGCAGTGTTAGTGCTCTGTCTCCCAGGCTGCAGAGGAGATGCAGGCACCTGTTGGACTGCAGCTGAGAGGATCTGGGACCTCCCGGTTGCCCTCTTCACCCTGCCCTGCTCTCCCACAGCATGCTTTACACTCTTCCAACACGGGTAGCTGCACCTTGGCAGCGCATCTAAGACACCTTCCATTTGCAGTCATCAAATTCTATGTTGTACATCAGAGGGCTTTACTTCTAGGGAATTCACTTGTCTAGAGGGGTTGGGAGTGAAAGCCTCTGTTTATAATTAAATGGCTACCTGGAATCCAGTTGGCAGTGGTCATGGGTTGACAGCACACATCTCCCTCCAACCCTGGACATGGTTCACTCTGAGCGTTAGTAGGTGCACTGAGTGAAACGTAGGCTTTGTACTTCAATATAATTATGGAGAGGGTCAGAACTGGACCTAGGGTTGAGATTTTTGATTGGAGAAAGGCTAACTTTGAGGAGATGCGAAAGGATTTAAAAGGAGTAAATTGGGACATTTTGTTTTATGGGAAAGATGTAGAAGAGAAATGGAGGACATTTAAAGTTGACATTTTAAGAGTACAGAATCTTATGTCCCTGTTCGGTTGAAAGGAAATAGTAAAAATTGGAAAGAGCCATGGTTTTCAAGGGAAATTGGACACTTGGTTCGGAAAAAGAGAGAGATCTATAATAATTATAGGCAGCATGGAGTAAATGAGGTGCTTGAGGAGTATAAAGAATGTAAAAAGAATCTTAAAGAAATTAGAAAAGCTAAAAGAAGATATGAGGTTGCTTTGGCAGGTAAGGTGAAAGTAAATCCAAAGGGTTTCTACAGCTATATTAATAGCAAAAGGATAACGAGGGATAAAATTGGTCCATTTGAGAGTCAGAGTGGACAGCTATCTGCAGAGCCAAAAGAAATGGGGGAGATATTGAACAATTTATTTTCTTCGGTATTCACCAAGGAGAAGGATATTGAATTATGTGAGGTAAGGGAAACAAGTAGAGTAGCTATGGAAACTATGAGATTCAAAGAAGAGGAAGTACTGACACTTTTGAGAAATATAAAAGTGGATAAGTCTCCAGGTCCAGACAGGATATTCCCTAGGACATTGAGGGAAGTTAGTGTAGAGATAGCAGGGGCTATGGCAGAAATATTTCAAATGTCATTAGAAACGGGAATAGTGCCGGAGGATTGGCGTACTGCGCATGTTGTTCCATTGTTTAAAAAGGGTTCTAAGAGTAAACCTAGCAATTATAGACCTGTTAGTTTGACGTCAGTGGTGGGCAAATTAATGGAAAGGATACTTAGAGATAATATATATAAGCATCTGGATAAACAGGGCCTGATTAGGAACAGTCAACATGGATTTGTGCCTGGAAGGTCATGTTTGACTAATCTTCTTGAATTTTTTGAAGAGGTTACTAGGGAAATTGATGAGGGTAAAGCAGTGGATGTTGTCTATATGGACTTTAGTAAGGCCTTTGACAAGGTTCCTCATGGAAGGTTGGTTAAGAAGGTTCAATTGTTGGGTATTAATGCAGGAGTAGCAAGATGGATTCAACAGTGGCTGAATGGGAGATGCCAGAGAGTAATGGTGGATGGCTGTTTGTCAGGTTGGAGGCCGGTGACTAGTGGGGTGCCACAGGGATCTGTGTTGGGTCCACTGTTGTTTGTCATGTACATCAATGATCTGGATGATGGTGTGGTAAATTGGATTAGTAAGTCTACAGAGAGATTTATGCCAGTTGGAAGAGTGGGCTGAAAGATGGCAGATGGAGTTTAATGCTGATAAGTGTGAGGTGCTACATCTTGGCAGGACAAATCAAAATAGGACGTACATGGTAAATGGTAGCGAATTGAGGAATGCAGTTGAATAGAGGGATCTGGGAATAACTGTGCACAGTTCCCTGAAAGTGGAATCTCATGTAATAATAAATAATAATAAATTTTATATTTAATGGGCGCCTTTCATACAAAATCTCAAGGACACCTTACATAGTAATCGGAATAAAAACATATAATCGGAGTAAAACAAGTAATTAAAGACATCACAATGACACAAATTAAAAACAGAATTCAATCCAAAAACAGAAAATCAAAAACACAGTGTGAAGAGAGAGCAGCGGCAACCAATTCGTGCCAGCGTCCACTCTCCCTTCACGGCAGCCATCTTGGACACAGACCTACAGGACTACAATTAGACAAAAGAATCATCCCCCCACAGTGGATAGCACTGTGGAGGAAGGCACAATGTCCAGTCCCCACCCCTTGTTCACCCCAAAGTCAGGCCTATTGGGGCCACCGCAGTTGCCTCTACGGAGGCCCGATGTCCCTGGCCGTTCTCACCGGGTGGTCTTGCCCCGGCGGCTGGGCCACTTGGAACGGCCGCTTCTTGGTTGGAGCCCGCGGCTGCCGAAGCCGACAAGGCCGCGCCGGTTTGGAGCACCCAGGCTCCAGGTGAAAAAGTCGGAAATGTAGATAGGGTGGTAAAGAAAGCTTTTGGTGTGCTGGCCTTTATAAATCAGAGCATTGAGTATAGAAGTTGGGATGTAATGTTAAAATTGTACAAGGCATTGGTGAGGCCAATTCTGGAGTATGGTGTACAATTTTGGTCACCTAATTATAGGAAGGATGTCAACAAAATAGAGAGAGTACAGAGGAGATTTACTAGAATGTTGCCTGGGTTTCAGCAACTAAGTTACAGAGAAAGGTTGAACAAGTTAGGTCTTTATTCTTTGGAGCGCAGAAGGTTAAGGGGGGCCTTGATAGAGGTCTTTAAAATGATGAGAGGGATAGACAGAGTTGACGTGGATAAGCTTTTCCCACTGAGAGTAGGGAAGATTCAAACAAGAGGACATGACTTGAGAATTAAGGGACAAAAGTTTAGGGGTAACATGAGGGGGAACTTCTTTACTCAGAGAGTGGTAGCTGTGTGGAATGAGCTTCCAGTGAAGGTGGTGGAGGCAGGTTCGATTTTATCATTTAAAAATAAATTGGATAGTTATATGGACGGGAAAGGAATGGAGGGTTATGGTCTGAGTGCAGGTAGATGGGACTAGGGGAGAATACGTGTTCGGCACGGACTAGAAGGGCCGAGATGGCCTGTTTCCGTGCTGTAATTGTTATATGGTTATATGGTACTGTGTCTAGTATTAGACCCATGTCAGCTCTCAGTCTGCCTGAACGGATAATCATCTCTCCGCAGCGCTCTTGTAACGAGCCAAAGATACCACAACCATTTAAAGTGGCAAAAATGTGATGAAATCACCCCATATATCTGTAGAAATATGAACTCACTCCGTCACGGATGAAGCCTGATCCTGCTTCACGATGCTATCTCAGAATAAAAGGGTGTACCTTTACAAAGGAGACGAGGATGAATTTCTTTAGCCAGAGGGTGGTGAATGTGTGGAATTCATTGCTACAGACGGCTGTAGAGGCCAAGGAGGAGGGTCTTGAGTAGTAAGGGTGTCGGGGGTTATGGGGAGGAAACATGAGAATGGGGTTGAGAGGGAAAGATAGATCAGCCATTATTGAATGGTGGAGTAGACTCCAATGGCCTAATTCTGAGTTGTGTGCTTGCGAACTTTACTTGTACACTTGCCAACTAGAAACCCACCACACACGGTTCCCCTCCTAATCACGTACTGTCCCAACTTGCCAACGTGTCAGTGGATCTAACCCCTGGAACTGTGTTCCCATTCCCATTGCGGGAAGAACGGCGGCCGGTCAGGAAGGCAGCTCACTGCCGTCTTCCCATGCAGTTCACAGAAGAATTGAGTAGATGGCAGCCATTTCATATGTGCTTAGTTAATAAGATTTGTTTGTTTTGTTTGAAAGGATTTTATGGGGAAATCGGATCCATTTATGGAGCTGTTCAGAGAAGGAGATGGTGACAAATGGCAGCTGGCCTATCGGTCCGAGGTAGAGTTTCTTGTGCATCAAAAGGGGTGGGGTGGGCAGGGGTGGGCTGGGCTGGGGTGGGGTGGACAGGGATGGGGTGGGGGGACAGGGATGGGGTGGGGGGGCAGGGATGGGGTGAGGTGGTCAGGGATGGGGTGGGGGGGACAGGGATGGGGGTGGAGGGGCAGGGATGGGCTGGGGTGGGGGGACAGGGATGGGGTGGGGGGGACAGGGTTGGGGTGGGCGGGTGACAGGGATGGGGTGGGGGGGACAGGGATGGGGTGGGGGGGGGACAGGGTTGGGGTGGGCGGGTGACAGGGATGGGGTGGGGGGATGGGGTGGGGGGGACAGGGTGGGGGTGGGGGGACAGGGATGGGGTGGGGGGGGCAGGGTTGGGGTGGGGGGGCAGGGTTGGGGTGGGGGGGACAGGGTTGGGGTGGGCGGGTGACAGGGATGGGGTGGGGGGGGACAGGGATGGGGTGGGGGGGGGACAGGGTTGGGGTGGGCGGGTGACAGGGATGGGGTGGGGGGATGGGGTGGGGGGGACAGGGTGGGGGTGGGGGACAGGGATGGGGTGGGGGGGCAGGGTTGGGGTGGGGGGGACAGGGATGGGGTGGGGGGGACAGGGTGGAGGTGGGGGGACAGGGTTGGGGTGGGGGGGGGCAGGGATGGGGTGGGGGGGGCAGGGTTGGGGTGGGGGGGCAGGGAGGGGGCAGGGATGGGGTGGGAGGGGCAGGGATGGGGTGGGGGGGACAGGGTGGGGGTGGGGGGACAGGGATGGGGGGGGGCAGGGATGTGGTGGGGGGGACAGGGATGGGGTGGGGGGGGCAGGGATGGGGGGGGGGGGACAGGGATGGGGTGGGGGGGGGCAGGGATGGGGTGGGAGGGGCAGGGATGGGGTGGGGGGGAGGACGGTGATGAGGAATGGATGGTCAGTTTTCAGTGGCAGCAGCGTTGGTAAGAGTGGGCAAGGCTTCATCTTGAGGAAGGAGCCAGAAGCTGGAATGGGAATTGATTTAGGTTGCTGAGATCTGGACAATGTTTAAAAACAAGATGGTAGCAGCTTCAACAGTAACTTTCAGGAATGACTAGAGGGAGAAATGTGCAAGGCTGTGTTGAGAGGGCAAGGGAACAGCACAGATTAAATAGGTCCATTCAAGAGCTCGCACAGACACAGTGGGGAAGAGGCTGTGGTGCGTGATTCTGTGGGGCATAGCGGGAAAGAATGCACAAATCAATCTTTGTGTACTAACAGTGTCATCTCCTGCCTGCAGGTTATTAAGAACAACCTCAACCCCAACTGGAAGCCCTTCTCTGTGTCCTTGCAGTCCCTGTGTAACGGAGACATGCAGAAGTCCATCAAGGTAGGTGAGAGTCTCAGTGCCAGGCATGTTGCTGTTGTAAGAAGCAGGGCTGTGATTCTGACTAGCCCTCTTACTGAGCTCATTCCTGGAGTAATGCACGGACTGGATTGTTCAATAGGTTGCCTCAGGTAACCAGGTGAGGGTTTGCAGGCATGATGAACCTCACTGAAAATCCTGTATCCTAAAGGAAGAGGTGGAGCCAGTGGGCTGAGGAGAGAGCTGAGAAGGGGAGGAGATAGTGAGGACTACCTGAAATTAGAGGTCAATGTTCATGCCGCTGGGGTGCAGACTGCCCAAGCAGAATATGAGGTGCTGCTCCTCCAATTTAAGTTGGTCCTCGCTCTGGCCATGGAGGAGGCCCAGGACAGAAAGGTCGGATTGGGAATGGGAGGGGGAGTTGAAGTGCTGAGCCACTTCAACTTCGGTTGTTTTTTGCGAATCGTTCAGTGAAACGATCGCCAAGCCTACGCTTGGTCTCACCGATGTAGAGCAGCTGACATCTAGAGCAGCGGATGCAATAGATGAGGTTGGAGGAGGTGCAGGTGAACCTCTGTTGCACCTGGAAAGACTGCAGCATCTTTAAGTTTAGTTTAGAGATACAGCATGGAAACTGGACCCTTCAGCCCACCAAGTCCATGCCGACCAGTAATCCAGTTCATACTAGTTCCATTGCTACACAGACGGGTGGATTTACTGAGGCCCTGTAAACGTGCCTGTCTTTGGGACATGGCAGCGGATCAGCCACTGTTTCGCCAAATTCCCTTTCTCTTACTGCAGACCCTGTCAATTTTCAGCATTTTCTATTTGTAGTTTAGTTAGACATTCATCGTGGAACCAGGCCATTTGGCCCACTGAGTCCATGCCACCCATTGATCACCCGTTACACTAATTCCATATAATCCCACTTTCTCATCCGCTCCCTACACACTAGGGGGCAATTCACAGAGGGGCCAATTAACCTACAAACCCGCACGTCTTTGGGATGTGGGAGGAAACCCGAGCACCCGGAGAAAACCCACGCGATCACACGGAGAATATACCTATACCTTAGGGTCAGGGTTGAGCTCTGCGGTAGGGTCAATGGTAAATCTTCATTCACTCCGTTTGTTTATGTCAGGTGACTTGTAACGATATGGATGAGAGCACAGAGTCAGACCTGATTGGGGAGGTGACGGTGCCTATGTGTAAGCTGCTGGAAGCACAGGATCAAGTGGTGAGGAGCCCTGCTCTAACTCTTGCTGTTGCCTGTCCTGTAGGTGACCTGCTCTGACTATGATGGTGATGGGTCTCATGATCTGATAGGCCTTTTTGAAACTAACCTCTCTCAACTCCAACAAGTGGAATCGGGGAGCCCGGTGAGCATTGTAACCTTGTTCAGCATGAATCGGGGAGCCCGGTGAGCATTGTAACCTTGTTCAGCATGAATCGGGGAGCCCGGTGAGCATTGTAACCTTGTTCAGCATAACGGCAGTACAGCACAACCAAAACTTGCCAAAACATTCTTCTATATTGATCATTTGTAAACGTGGCCACTGCAATGCTTGTAAATTTAAAAAATATTCTGTACATTGCTGTTCTAGTCTTCCCTCTGCTGGAGTTTTCCCTCTCCCTTTCCCTGATTGATCATTCCATTTTTTCTGGTGTTTTCCATGTGTGCATTTCTCTTTAGCGCTCTCCCTCTCCCTCTCCCTCCCTCCGTCTCTCTCGCTCCCTGACCCCTGCCAGGGTCTTGGGCCTGTCCCATTTTGGCCGTCAGTTACGCGACAGGCCGGTGGCGCGCGAAGATTACGTGCAGGACGAAGTCCACTCTCCTCCACATCACTCCATGCGCCCGTCCCCACGCTACCCACACGCTACCCACACGCTAGCAGGTCGCGTAAATGGCGCGCGAAAGACAGCCAAGTGGGACAGGCCCTTAAACATTCTTCCCGTTATTCCCTTATGTATCTATACACTGTGGATGGCTCGATTGTAATCATGTATTTGTCTTTCCGCTGACTGGTTAGCACACAACAAAAGCTTTTCACTGTACCTCGGTAGACGTGACAATAATCTAGATTCAAACTCAAACTCAGATGCTGGGTTTTGATCAAAGAGGCACTAAAACATGGGAGTAAAGTGAACTCCACTGTTACCATGTGGAGAGCCCTGATCCAACCACAAGAGAAGCATCTGCAGATGCTGGAATCTGGAGCAGAACATGAGTCTGGAGGAACTCAGTGGCTCAGGCAGTATCTCTGGAAGGAATGGACAGACGACGTTTCGGGTCGGGACCCTTTTTCAGACCCTGCCCAAAATGTCATCTGTCCATTCCCCTCCACAGTTGCTGCCTGACCCGCAGAGTTCCTCCAGCATGTTGTGTTTTGCTCAAGATTGTGGCATCTGCATTTGGTTGGGTGTGGAGGGTAATAAATAATTGTTGCTGTGGGTGTGATGGTCTTGTACATGAGGCCATGCATTGGGGCATTCTGTACATTCTCATATTGGCAACGCAGAATGGTGGCTCCATCTTTCCAGCCAGTATGGTGACTGGACCTCGAGAGAGAGGGGGAGAGGGAGAGGGAGAGGGCCACTCATGTGGAGCTGGGAGTAGGGGGAAGCACAGTGTTTCCATGCCCGAGTGTGCTATCAGAACGAGCTTGGGTCTAGAGTTGCTGAGAAACGACATGAAAGGCTTTCATTGATATAGCCAGTCTGTGAGGGAGAGATGATGCACGGGCCGGTGAGCATATCTCAGCTATTCTTGTTCTTGTCCTGAAGATGGAGTTTGACTGCATCAACCCAGAGAAGAAGAAGAAGAAGAAAAGCTACAAGAATTCTGGCATTATTCGAGTCCGATCGTGCAAGGTACAAAGATCATTTACTGACGTACCCTGGGGTTGTCCTGTACAGGCGATGAATCCAGTGCACAGTCTTGCCCACTGGGGAATCAGAGGCCATTCCACCCATCGATTGTGTTCTACAGAAACAGGACGAGGCCATTCTGCCCATCGATCCTGTTAGCCATGTGTTCTCCGTTCTACCATTCGGTTAGACTGCACCTGGCTTGTTTCCCATTTCCATTTACTGCCTTCGGCTTTGTTTTTAATGTTGAAAGATACAGCAGGGAAACGGGCCCTTCGGCCCACCGAGTTCACGCTGACCAGCGATCACCCATTCACAATAGTTCTATCCTACACACTGGAGGCAATTTACAGAGGGACAATTTACTTACAAACCCGCACGTACTCGGGGTGTGGGAGGAAACCGGAGCACCCAAAGGAAACCCACGCGGTCACACAGGGAGAACGTGCAAACTCCACACAGACAGCACCTGTAGTCAGGATCGAACCTGGGTCTCTGGCGCTGTGAGGCAGAACTTTGCTGACAGTAGAACTAACAACAAGATATACTACCATGGTAAACAAATATGTCGCACATTGTAGACAGGACAAGTCCAGTCCATTGGGTCACATCCCTTCCCCTGACTGCCTGACCCCCCCCCCCCCCCCCCCCCCCACCTTTCACAGCCTTGGAGGGGGGAGCTTTGTGTCTCCACTGCCCTTGTGTGGAAGTGATTCACTGGTGTGTCCCGGCTGCTTTGTCCCATCCCGCACTATTCATCATTCTCTGCTCTAAACTCAGTGCTGTTTGAAAACTTGTTATTTTACAGATAGAAACGGATTTCTCTTTCCTGGATTATGTGATGGGCGGATGTCAGATCAACTTCACAGTGAGTCGTTTTCCATGGTGTTGTCTGTGGAACTGATGCGCTACAATGCTGAGAACTATAGTCTGCACTCTGTGTATTCCCCTCTGCTCCACCGATTGTACCAGTTGGACTTGATTGTATTCATGTATAGTATTATCAGATTAAATATCAAAGCTTTTCACTGTACCTCGGTACACATGGCAATAACAAACCTAAATCTAATCAAAGACACTATAAAGACTGGAATCTGGAGCAAAAATTGTGTCCTGATGCAAGGTCTCGACCTGAAATGTTGCCCATCCTTCTGCTTCCACAGATGCTGCCTGACCCGCTGAGTTCCTCCAGCGCTTTATTTTTTACTACTTATTTCAATATTGTTTTGCCGGGTGCACTCGCCAATCGGGGAAGTTCAATGGTGTATTTATTTTCCCGTGTGCAAAGTGCAAAAGCATGGTGGAATTATATTACAAAGCCTGCGGTGGAGTGTGGCGTATGTCGGCATGTCCCTGATCAGCAAGTGTAGTCCACTGAGCCCACGTGCTAGAGGTGCCAGCTTTAGCTGCATTTTTACAGTCCAGAGCTAGTTCTCATGGGCGGTGGCCGTTCCAGGCAAGCCCCAGGCTGCGGCAGGGCCTCCAGCATGGCCATCTTTGGGCCCTCTCTCTCCTCGCCCGTACCCCTTTGTTCCACGGGGGTAGGAGCCTCCCGCAGCCAGTCTCGAGGGTGCTGTAGGACAGATCCCCGTTCCCTCTCCTCTCCCACCAGCCTCACTCCTTGCCCGCCACGTCCATGGCCGTCGCCAGCTCCACCCTCCCGCTCTATGGTGTTCGGGGGACCAGCGCGGCAGGCTCCTCATTCACCGCTGCCGCCCACTACGTCCTACAAACTAGATCGGCTTGGCGACTTCCCCCGTAGACTGCGGTGCACCGGGAAGTGGTGTCCAGTGTCTGTTGTGAAAATATAGCATGGAGTTGGACTGTCCACTGTTGAAGGTCATAGTTGCAGAATGAAGACAAAATGCTGAAGTAACTCCGCGGGACAGGAAAAATCGGTGAGGTTTTAGGTCGGGACCCTTCTTCAGACCATCTTTATATGCCAGTCCCACAGTTATGAGAATCCAAAATATAATTAAAAACCAGCAGATGCTAGAAATCTGAAATAAAGTTGGAAACTGCTGGAAATATTCAACAAGCCAGGCAGCATCCATGGAGGGAAAGATTTAGTGTTGCAGGCGTGAGGCTCCTCACACCAGGTGTTTCCAGTTTTCTGGTGTTTGATCGCAGATCTCTTGTTTCACCGATGTGCAGCATGTTTGTGTTTTTATACTTTCCCTTGTATCTAATGTTCTCCACAATGTCTCCCCCTCTCAGGTTGGGATAGACTTCACTGGCTCCAATGGAGATCCTCGTTCCCCCGACTCCCTGCATTACATCAGCCCCAACGGGGTCAACGAGTACGTGTCAGCTGTCTCGTCTGTGGGGCAGGTGGTGCAGGATTACGACACGTAAGCTTTCCCCCCCCCTCCCCCGTGCTCTGTGGCCACTGACCAACTGTTGCAATGTGCAGCACTGCGCTGCCTTTGTTCCTGGCTGATTGTCCCATTCCCGCTGTCTCCACAGGGATAAGCTGTTCCCGGCCTTTGGATTTGGTGCCCAGATCCCACCCAAGTGGCAGGTAGGTGCAGTGTGGATACCTCCCTGTGGTTGCTACATGCCCGCCCTCTCCTTCACAGGCAGTTACGCGTCTCCGTGCTGTCGGGACCACCAGACTCAGGAACAGCTTCTTCCCCTCTGTGATAAGGCTTGGGAACGGTCCTTCCAAAACCGGGGTACTGTCCATTTCACCTCTACCCCATTGCGGACATTGTCTCTCTCTGTGACTGATGTACTCTTGGTTGAGATGTTGGGAGTCCTGTCTCCTTATTCCAGGCTGGTCCAGGAGTTGGGCTGGTAGGGGCTGGAATCACCGAACAGAACCACGTTGGTGATAGATCGGGTAAATGCCCAGAGTCGGGGAATCGAGAACCAGACCACATGGGTTAAAAGGTGAAGGGGAAGATTTAATAGAACTGTGGGGGGGGGGGGGGGGGGGGCATTTTTCACACAAAGAGTGGTGGGTGTATGGAACAAGCTGCCGGAGGACCTAGTTAATGCATGTACCATCACAACATATAAGAATACAAGAATGGTCTAGTAGTGGGGATGGTGAGGTCTTCATTGGGGCACTGACTCGGGGGAGGGATTAGGAAGGATTCCTCAGGCCAATTTCGATCAATAGGTTTTGGAACTAGGTAATCAAAATGCTCCTTTCTCTCTTTCCCAGGTGTCCCACGAGTTTGCTTTGAATTTTAGCTCCGACAATCCGTATTGCCAAGGTAGGATGTTTCTCCAGTGGTTGTCCGTGTCTCCACAGGGAAAGGGGAGTGCGTGCATGTCACTCCATCCTTCTAAACACATCAGGCACTGGGAATAAGAAATAAAAACGCTGCAAATACTCAGCAGGTCAGGCAGCATCTGTGGAGAGAAGGAATAGGTGACACTTTGGGTTGGGATCCTTCTTCAGACTCTGAATCTAAACGTGAGCAGGTGGGACTAGCTTAGATGGGGCATCTTGGTGGGTATGGACGAGTTGGGCAGAACGGCCTGTTTCCGTGTTGTGTGACTTCTTGGTTAGCATGGAGATGAAGAGGTGAAGGGTCTGTTTGCAAGCACCATGCTGAGCATGTACATGGTAGGCTGAAGGGCTTGTGGCTGTGCTGTATTGACTGTACTGTGTTGCCAGGTGTACAGGGCATCATCGATGCTTACCGCAACGCCCTGGTCAACGTGCGTCTGTACGGCCCCACCAACTTCTCACCCATCATCAGCCACGTGTCCGGCTTTGCAGCGACCACCGCCCAGCACCCGGTGGCAGCGGTGAGTACCGGCACTGGTGGGGGGGGGGGGGGGGGTAGTGTCAACCATTACCGGGGGTGGGGCCTGTCCAGGTGTCTATCCAAAGGCCTCACGTTGCTCTCACTCTGCCTCCCCCCTCCCCCGGCAGAGATTGGTTCCTCGTCTTTGAAAAAGGGCAACTGAATTTGAATGGTGTGTCGCTGATATTAAAGTCACTGGGAACATTCATGTGGTGGGGTGGGGGGTGGGGGTGATGTTGGGGAGCCTGGGTTTGGACAGTCTGGTGTTTCACTGCCTGACTTCACCTCTCTATCTCCCCCCCAGCAATACTATGTGCTGCTGATCATCACAGACGGGGCGATCACTGACCTGGACCAGACGCGTGATGCCATTGTGAAGGCGTCCCACCTGCCCATGTCCATCATTATAGTGGGCGTGGGCAACGCTGACTTCAAGGCCATGGAGTTCCTGGATGGAGATGATGGAGTGTTGAAGTCACTGTCTGGACAGCCCGTTGCCCGCGATATTGTGCAGTTCGTGCCCTTCAGACAGTTTCACAA
Organism: Amblyraja radiata; assembly: GCF_010909765.2. NCBI lineage: Eukaryota > Metazoa > Chordata > Chondrichthyes > Rajiformes > Rajidae > Amblyraja > Amblyraja radiata. The sequence continues at coordinate 41,095,950 of NC_045978.1, read as the reverse complement.
CGTGAGTCCAAGCTGAGGAGCTGCCGTCTAGACTACAGCACCGTCTAGACTACAGCACCGTCTAGACAGCATTCCCACAACACAGTACAGTACAGTACCGTCAAGACATCATCCCCCCCCCCCCCCCCCCCGGTGGAGTGTGATGGCCCGGGTGTGAGAGCAGCTGGCCCTTGTCCCGCCTACCGGGTGTCGGGGAGGCTCGAACGTGTGGAGTACTCGCGGCTGAGCAAACACCCGCTCTCCAAACTCCCCCTCCCAGCTCACCACTCCCTCCACAGACACCACCTGACCTGCTCACTCACTCCTGCACTTTGTCTTCCACACGAGATGCCAGCGTCTGCAGTTCCTCGTGTCCCCACCTCCCCATACTTGCCACCTGGGGCTAGTTGCTAGCCGCCTGACTCTGGGCCTGTTGGATTCCACCAGAGCTGACATCAACACATTAAAGCAAGGTTCCCCCAGTTGGCTGGGAGAGGCCCCAATCTCTAACAGTACCTCTGTCAGAGGGGCTTGTAGTTGTGCGGCAGCACAGTAACGCAGCGGGTAGAGCTGCTGCTTCACATCCCCACATAACTGGCTTCAGTCCTCACCGTGTCCAGTTTGCTCCTTCTCCCCGTGACCGTCAGGATTTCATCCGGGAGTTCCGCATTCCTCCCACATACCAAAGCGTGTGTGTTGCTGTCTCTGTAAATGCTGCTAATGGTGGCAGTGGAGACCAGCCAGAGTTTGTGGGACAACAGGAAACGTTAGTGTGGATTGGGATTGTTGTGTGTGACCAAGAGTTGACAGAACTGATGGCCGGCCAGTGACCGGGGGGGGGGGGACAGTTGTGGGAAGACTGGGATCCGGCAGGGCTGGCGACACGAGGGGGGCTCAGTAACCCATTTGGTGGTGTAGTGACGGTGAACCGTGTGGTGTGACGGTGAAACATAGAAACATATACAATAGGTGCAGGAGTAGGCCATTCGGCCCTTCGAGCCTGCACCGCCATTCAATATGATCATGGCTGATCATCCAACTCAGTATTCTGTACCTGCCTTCTCTCCATACCCCCGATCCCTTTAGCCACAAGGACCACATCTAACTCCCTCTTAAATATAGCCAATGAACTGGCCTCAACTACCTTCTGTGGCAGAGAATTCCAGAGATTCACCACTCTCTGTGTGAAAAATGTTTTTCACATCTCGGTCCTAAAAGATTTCCCCCTTATCCTTAAACCGTGAAATAAGGTGAACCGCGTGGTGTAGTGACGGTGAACCGCGTGGTGTAGTGACGGTGAACCGCGTGGTGTTGTGCCGATGTCAACCCCGGTTTGTTTCTCTCCCCCAGGCTCCGCAGGAGGCTCTGGCACAGACGGTCCTGGCAGAGGTGCCCAAGCAGTTAGTGAGTTACTACAAGATGCACAACCTGGCACCCATCAACCCCCCCAGCCCCGCCAGCTAAACGGGGCGGGCACTGCCCAGTGTGGCCGGCACCCCTGCACTGAGGCCAGGCTCACCGGCACTTCTGATATTCTGCTCGCTAACCGGGACCATCCCACCCCACCTCACCTCTTGACAGAGGGTGCTGGTATAAAAGCTTAGACCCTTGCTCTAGTACACACTGCTGCCTTGCATATACCACTTCCAAAGCTTTCTGTGTGCACTTTATATTCCTATGCCTGATAGAGAGAGTGCAGCGGCCATATCCACGCTGCGGTACAGCACGGCGTGACGACGCCTCCCTCGCGCATGTGATGAATGATTGTGGACAATGCCACTACCCGGGACCACGTCTCACTCTGTTTCCACTGGGTTTCACAATTAACAGCTATTGACCATTCACTGAGTGTGACTGCACTCTCTGATCTATCTCACTCCTGCCCCAGTGCATCACATGGTCTGTAAGACCCAGGTAACTCATGCCCTGTGGCACGAGTCAGAAGTGGCCTCAACCAGTCCACCAGTATTTACACTTTCAGTACTTATTATAGGTTACGTATCATTGACTTGCAGGATTGTCTTCTGCCCGAGGAGAGGTGGGATCTGCCGATTTGCCAAAGCCCAAAACTCCCCATTCAAACATTGTGAATGTTCCCCGTGACTGTGGTCCCCCATATGCCGGGACCCTCCATGCACCGGGGGCCCACAGTGACTGACCACCCCCCCCCCCCCCCGGCTTGCCCCTCCCCCGCTATCTGTTGAGGTGAAAGAGGGGCACATTTTAACGGATACGTGTGGGGCATTTATTTAATATACAGAGGGGTGGGGGCCTGGAAGGTGCTGCTAGGTGGAGACAGATACGATAGTGGTGTTTACTGAGACCTGTAGATAGGCAATCGGATTTGTAAGGAAATGGATCAGGTGCAGGTACATGAGATCATGTCCAGAATGAACACTGTGGGCTGAAGGGCCTGTCCCTTTGTGTAAGGCTTCTCACTGCCGGGCTGGGAGCTCGATGCCTGGCTCATGCACTGATGGCTACTCACTGAGCTCTGGCAGCTTGTGGACCTCCATCCTCTCTCCCTGGTGAGTCTGCCCCATCACAGGGACCACAATCCCAGCCACTCCTGGCCCCATGCATGCTGCCTCGACCCTTGTTGCTGATCAGGCCAATGCAGTTTTACCTGCAGCACAGCTGGGGAGCTGCACTGCTCTCTAAGCTGCCCTGTACTGCACTCTTTGGGCTGCCCTGCGAGGCACTGCTGTGCACTGCTGCTGTCAAGGTGCCTCATATCCACCACACTCCAGCTTGTCTCCATAAAGCTATAATGTGCCAAACTTGCTTTGATTCTCTTGGTTTCTCGGCTAAATCCGTCACTGTTGATGAGAGGGCCTGCCATGTATCCTCCTCCCAAATCCTGCAAGATGGAAGCTCATGACTGTTCCTCTCCACCTCGTCCCCACTCCCGCCTCACTCTGCAATGAGACTATTCCCCAGCCTCAGACCAAATGTTGTCAAAACGGACCATCTTTTGTAGAAGATAATTGATTCTGTGCAAACTTTTTGTTTTAATTGTGGGTTTTGAATAAATTACTTTGGCCTTTTGTGTGCGTTGGTGTTTCCAATGTTGTCATGTGGGGAAATATTCCGTGTTTACATGAAGCCACATCTCCTGCTGTTACACTCGGCGTGGCTTCATCACTGCTGCGGGGAGAGAGAGCTTCACCACGCGGGCACCATTCATGCAGCTTCCCACTGTGCCAGCCTGCTCACCCACTAACACAACCCACACACCCTTACACAACCCCACACACACACACTTACACAATCCCACACACCCACTAACACAACCCCCACACACCCACTAACACAACCCACACACCCTTACACAACCACACACACACTTACACAACCCCACACACCCACTAACACAACCCCACACACCCATTAACACAACCCCACACACCCATTAACACAACCCACACACCCATTAACACAACCCCACACACCCATTAACACAACCCCACACACCCATTAACACAACCCACACACACCCACTAACACAACCCACACACCCACTAACACAACCCACACAACTCATACGAGGAATTTGATTTGCCATACAGTCATACCAAAAATGCAACCACATGAAAATGTAACATAAACATCCATCACAGCGGCTCCTCCACATTCCTCACTGGGATGGAAGGCAATAAAGTCTTATCTTCTTTCCTCCTTTTTCTCCCATGGTTGGGGAGTCGGATCATCCGCAGTCGGGGTGATTGAAGCTCCCGCAGCCAGAGATCGAAGCCCCCGCGATCGGGACGGTCGGAGCTCCCGAAGCCGATCCCTAACCAGGGACTGCAAGCTCCATGATGTTAAAGTCCATAGGTCCCACGGTTGGAGGTCCCGAGGTCGATCCCCAGCAAGAGGTTGCCGGCTCTGAGATGTTAGGCCGCAGTGCAGATGGAAATACGATAAGGAAAAAGTTGCATCTCCGTCGAGGAAAGAGATTAAAAAGTTTCCCCCCACCCTCCATAATACAAAACGAAAGAGACACTAAAATATTTAGCTACAGATTAAAAAACAGCAAAAAGAAAGGGATGAGACAGACTGTTGGCGAGGCAGCCATTGTACGGTGCAATACCTGGTGCTGTGCTGTTCCATGAACCCACTAACCTGCCTCGGGGGTGTGGGTGGAAACTCCAATATAGAGGGAGAGTGTTCAAACTACACACGGGCGGCAGCCAAGGGCAGCATTGAACCCTGGTCACGAGATGAATCCCTGCTCCCTGCCTGCTGTGCCCCATACTCACCCCAACAGGGAGTACAGGGTCTGCATCCCCTGTTCCAATATCTAAAGGGGCTGCTCCTTGCCTTCTGGCTGCATTTTTCACCCACCATCCTCATCTTTGGACACCCTGTGCGTAGGGGAGTGGGTAGGGTTGAAGATGTCCTGGTTGGGTTGCTCCTGGGCCTGGCCAAGCTGGCCATCCGCGAGTCACGGCGCCAGACTGTGGAGGGCTCTACCCGAGCCGGCTTCCTGCCCCTTTTCCGGGGTTACGTTCGTGCCCGGGTGGGGTTAGAAAGGGAATACGCCCTGTCTACGGGCACCCTGAGGGCGTTCCGGGACCGCTGGGCTCCGCAGGGTGTTGAATGTATCCTCAATAAGGATTGTAACATAGTTGTATAATAGTTTATTATGGATATATGTTTGTATTGTATTATGGTGGTGGGTTCTGGGCTTGTTGTAGTGTAAATATTATTTTTAATAATTGAATAAATGTTTTGATTAAAAAATAAAAAAAACAGGGAGTACAGGTCCATCACACTCAGGGGCAATATAAAATATATCTGCAATCCGAATGGGATCAATAGCCTCAATTGGCAGGTTGTAAACCCATCGTGCCCTTCAGCAACACACTCTGCCATCCTCACTGCTCTGAGTGCTGTAGTAACAACGGTGCCTGTGACGTGAAGTGATCAGGATGGTCAGTCAATGCAGACATTGACACGGGATGGATACAAATGCAAATTAAATTCATAAGTTCTACGAGCAGAATTTGGCCATTCGGCCCATCAAGTCTACTCTGCCAATTCAATCATGGCTGATCTATCTCTCTCAAATCCATTCTCCTGCCTTCTCCCCATAATCGTCATATTCATAATCATACTTTATTAGCCGTATGTTTTGCAACATACGAGGAATTTCATTTGCCGTAGTCATACCAATAAAAGGCAACAGAACACACAAAATACATTTTAACATAAACATCCACCACAGTGACTCCTCCACATTCCTCACTGTGATGGAAGACGAAAAAATGTTCAATCTCTTCCCTTCTTTCAACCCGACACCTGTACTAACCAAGGATCTGTCAATCTCCGCCTTAAAATATACATTGACTTGGCCTCCATTGCCATTTGTGGTAATGAATTCCACAGATTCACCATCCTCTAACTAAGTAAATTCCTCCTCATCTCCCATCTAAAGATGTGTCCTTTATTCTGAGGTTGTACCCTCTGGTCCTAAACTCTCCCACTAGTGGAAACATTCTCTCCACGTCCAGGTTTCCACATTTTTGAATCTCTTCTCTTCGCTTCGTTGGTGAGGTGATGTGTTTCACGACGTGTCTGTGAGACGTGAATCAGAGCCCAGGGGAATAGCTTACAGCTTCTGTTGAAAAAAACCCAGGAGAGCTCACCCTGGTTTCAATCTGTTCACAGATTGGCATAGATGGGGATTCTTGGCCACGTTAGTATGGTTTATTATTGTCATGTGTACAGAGGTACAGTGAAAAGCTTTTGTTTGTGTGCTATCCAGTCAAACAAAGATTCCACATGACTACAATCGCCGTACACAGATAAAGGATAAACTGTACAACATTTAGTGCAAGATAAAGTCCGATTAAAGATAGCTCAAAGGACTCCAATGAGGTGGATGGGAGGTCAGGACTACACTATAGCTGATGAAAGGACATTTGCCTGATAACAGCTAGGAAGAAACTGTCCCTGAATCTGGAGGTATGTGTTTTCACACTTCTGTACCTCTTGCCTGATCAGTTTAGTTTATTGTCACATGTACCGAGGTACAGTGAAAAGCTTTTGTTGCGTGCTGACATGATTACAATCAATGTATTTACAGTGTATTGTACATGTGGGAGAGGGGAGAAGAGGGAGTCCTTGATTATGCCGCTGGCCATGCCGAGGCAGCATGAAGTGTATGGGGAGTTAATGGAAGGGAGGTTGGTTTGTGTGATGGTCGGGGCTACGTCCATAATTTCATGCGGTCTTAATTGGAGCTGTTCCCAAACCATGCTATGACACATCCCGATAAAATGCTTTCTGTGGAGCATCTGTGGAAGTTGGTGAGAGTTGTAGGGAACATGCCAAACTTCCTAAGTCTTCTAAGGAAGTACAGGCATTGGTGTGCTTTCTTGGCCATTGCTTTGATGTGGCTGGTCCAGGAGAAGATGCTGATGATATTTAATCTTCATGGAATAGGGTCAGTATGGGCAAGGTGGGCTGAAGGGCCTGTTTCCATGGTGTGTGGCTCTATGACTGTTTGCTTGGGGTGCTTCATTGCCTGAGGTGGGGACAAGGGGCGGTGAGAGTGAGGGGAGCAGGGAGGGGTAGTGGGAGCACAGCTGTTGTCGGCAGCTGTGTAAATAGTGGCGTGGGAAGAGTTGGATCACAGCCTCTGCGTGTAATTCTGGGATTCTGTTCAAATCCTTTATCCCAACTACTGAGTTCTAAAGCGTTCCAGAAAAGTATTTTTGTTTAAAATGTGGGAGTAACGTCCCAGCGACTTTGCCCGGCTGACGGACAAGGCTGACTGACCCCAGAGTGCAGTCACCCAGAGCAGCGGTGGCACATGTAGAGGCAGCGTGTTACTGGGGGCATGCACAGAGACCCAGGCCCCTCAAAACACACGCACGCACACACACCGTCCTGCTCTCTTCTCTCTAACTTCCGGTGGATATTTAGAGATGTGGATCAAAGGACAAAGGATATTTATTGTCACTTACACCAATTGGTGCAGTGAAATTTGAGTTACCACGCAGCACGCAAATAAGATAAACACAACACTTTAGAATTTAACATTAAACATAAAAACATCCCCCCACAGCGGAATCAACGTTTCCCACTCTTCTTCCTCGTGTCCGGACATCTTCTATATCACGTCTTTCTGGTCTGTCAGTGATGGTTGCAGAATTGGCTACTTCAGTCAGTCGCTGTGGTACAGTTTCTGTCGTCAGCATTGCCCGGGATGCGCCACGTGGAGCTTCTTGCATCCCGTTTCCCACTGGGCAACAAACTTCAGTCCTCTTCCTCTTGTTCACCCGTGGTCGGGGCCTATTAAGGCCTCATGTTCGGGCAAAGGAGATTAGCTTAACTTGCCATCATGCCCGGTACAGATATTGTGGGCTCTACTGTTCTGTGTTCTCATCCATTGTGCCCGAATTGTCCCGTTGGCTCGGCTCCTCTGCGCTGGCACCAAGTCAGGTTTACATCCACCTGCAGAGCAGACCAGGTCTTCAATCAATCAAAATGACACACGGTGCTGGAGTAACTCAGTGGCTCAGGCAGCATCACTGGAGAAAATGGATAGGTAAAGATTGATACATAGAAACATAGACAATAGGTGCAGGAGTAGGCCATTCGGCCCCTCGAGCCAGCACCGCCATTCAATGTGATCATGGCTGATCATCTAAGAGCTCTATCTAACTCTCTTTTTAATGCATCCAGAGAATCGGCCCCCACTGCCTTCTGAGGCAGAGAATTCCACAAATTCACAACTCTGTGAAAACGTCTTTCCTCATTTCAGTTCTAAATGGCCTACCCCGTGGCCCCGGTTCTGGACTCCCCCAACATCAGGAACATGTTTCCTGCCTCGAGCCTGTCCAATCCCTTAATAATTTTATGTTTCTATAAGATATCCACTCATCCTTCTAAATTCTAGTGAATACAAGCCCATTCGCTCAATTCTTTCATCATATGACAGTCCCGCCATCCCGGGAATTAACCTGGTGAGCATACGCTGCACTCCCTCAATAGCAAGAATGTCCTTCCTCAAATTGAGTAATTCAGCATCTCTGGAGAACATGGATAGGTACAAAGTGATGGAGTAACTCAGCGGGTCAGGCTCACCTATGGATAGGTGACGTTTCAGGTCAGGACCCTTCACACAAAATCAAATCACTCAAGAAAGATCAATATCATTGAAGTCCAGAGTCCAATATCTTGATCCAGAGGGACCTCGATAAACAGGCTGGTACTTGGGGAGTTCAGTTTATTATTGCGTGCAACGAGGAACAGTGAAAGCTTTTGTTGGATCCTAACCAGTCAGCGGAAAGACAATACATGATTACCGCAAATTGAAGGAGCAGCATCTCATATTTTGCTTGGGCAGTTTACACCCCAGCGGTATGAACATTGACTTCTCCAATTTCAGGTAGTCCCTGCTTTCTCCCTCCTTCCCTCCCTCCCTCCTTCCCTCCCCTTCCCAGCTCTCCCAAAACCCATTGTCTCCGCCTCTTCCTTTCTTCTTCCCGCCCCCCCCCTCCCTCCCACATCAGTCTGAAGAAGGGTCTTGACCCGAAACGTCACGAAACTCCACCATCCATAGATGCTGCCTCACCCGTTGAGTTTCTCCAGCATTTTGTCTACCTTCGATTTTTCCAGCATCTGCAGTTCCTTCTTAAACATGATTACAATCAAGTCATTCACAGTGTACACATACATGATAATAAGAATGATGTTGAATGCAAGATAAAGTCTGATTAAAGATATTGCGAGAGTCTCTAATGAGGTCGATGGTGGCTCAGGACCGCTCTCTAGTTTGGTGATAGGATGTGTGGTTTCATAGTGGTAGCCTGCACATGACACAACTACCAGGGACTGTAGTAACGTCCACAACAGCTGCTGACACAATCGTAGCACGGAAACTGGCCATTCAGCCCAATCGCCCAATCTGACCATCTATGCTAGTCTCACCCGTCCGCGTTTGCCCCATTTCCTTCTAAACCCGTCCTATCGTGTTAAATGTTATAGTCCCTGCCTCAACTCCCTCCTCTGGCAGCTCGTTCCATGCACCCTTCATACTCTATGAAGAAGTTGCCCCTCAGGTTCCTGTGAAATCTTTCCCCTTCCCCCTCCCCCTCCGTCCCCCCCCCCCCTCCTCCTCCCTCCGTCCCCCCTCCCTCTCTCCCTTCTCCCTCATACCTGTGGATTCTCCACCCTGTGATCACAGTGTGAGTGACTGCTTCACCTGTGGCCGCCGCTCCCCCTCCCGCCCCTGAAAACAATATCCTTGTACCCAACCTCCTCCAACAGCTCCCTGCCATTGCACCACCGCTAAATCACCCCCCCCCCCCCCAATAGTTGCCGCCAGCCCCCCAGTTTAACGCGACCACCAGCATCATCAATAACAACGCGAATCGTGCAAGGCCGGTCCAGGAGAGAGCGAGCGCCCACTCACTCACCCACCTCACCCTCACCCTCACCCTCACCCTCACCCTCACCCTCACCCTCACCCTCACCCTCACCCTCACCCTCACCCTCACATCAACTCCCCATACCCTCTCCCCAACCGGCGGCCCTGAGGGAGCGCCGCGCTATGGGAGGGGCGGTGAGGGAGCGCCGCACTGTGGGAGGGACGGTGAGGGAGCGCCGCACTGTGGGAGGGGCGGTGAGGGAGCGCCTCACTGTGGGAGGGGCGGTGAGGGAGCGCCTCACTGTGGGAGGGGCGGTGAGGGAGCGCCTCACTGTGGGAGGGGCGATGATGGAGCGCCGCACTGTGGGAGGGACGGTGAGGGAGCGCCGCACTGTGGGAGGGGCGATGATGGAGCGCCGCACTGTGGGAGGGGCGGTGAGGGAGCGCCGCACTGTGGGAGGGACGGTGAGGGAGCGCCGCACTGTGGGAGGGGCTGTGAGGGAGCGCCTCACTGTGGGAGGGGCGATGATGGAGCGCCGCACTGTGGGAGGGACGGTGAGGGAGCGCCGCACTGTGGGAGGGGCGGTGAGGGAGCGCCGCACTGTGGGAGGGGCTGTGAGGGAGCGCCGCACTGTGGGAGGGGCGGTGAGGGAGCGCCGCACTGCCACGGCCTTCACTTTTTGACTTGATCTCGCCGGCTGATGAAGCCGGATATCTGTCCCGTCAACACTTGTACACAGACGGACTTGGAGAAAAATGGATCCTGTCATTGGATAGAAATGGTTGTGGATGAAACGCGGGCTGCGGACACTGAGCCAAGGCGAACAGGTGCCGTTGTTGGCGGCGGCCCGGCTGCTGGACTAGCGGAGCCGAGTCCAGGAAGATTGAGTTTGTTTTTTTTTAAACTTGCAGAAACCTGCTAAAGCAAGTTGCCAAAAGTTTCTAACAACTTTGGAAAGAGTTGGTGAAAAGTTTGTGAAAAGTGGGAAAGTTTCTAAAAAAAAGTTGTGAAAATTGTGAGTTTGTGGAAAGTATCTAGAACGGTTTGTTAAAGTGAGCAAGTGTGTAACAAGTTGTTATAAAGTTCGTGAAAAGTTGTAGGAAAGTTTTATAAAGTGAGAAAGTTTGTAAAAAGTTGCGAGAAAGTTCTTGAAAAGTGGGAAAGTTGATGGAAAGTTACAGAAAAGCTGGTTACAAGAGAGATTACAAAAATAAAGTTGAGAAAGTTGGTGAAAAGTTTGTTAAAAGTGAGAAAGATTGTGCTAAAGTTGTTGGAAAGTTTATGGGAAGATTGAGAAAAGTTTGTTACAAGTGAGAGGTTGTAAAATGTAAGAATGTTTATGGCAAGAAGTAGGAATTCGTGAGAAGTTGCGGGAATGTTTGTGGGAAGTTGTGGGAGTGTTTGCGGGAAGTGAGAGAGTCTGGCAAGTTTGTGAGCAGCTTTGGGCGGCAGCGGGCCCTTTAACTGGGGGCGGGCCGGGTCCCGGCCGCGGGAGGAGGGTCTCGGATCTCCGTCCCGGCCCGGACACTCTGACCTTGGCCGCCGCCGGGATGGTGGTGCGGAGCGGACTGGTGGAGGTGCGGGGCCCCGAGCCCGAGCCCGAGCGCTGGCGGCGGCTCCTCGCCTCCCTGTCCGAGGACTCGCTGCATCTGAGCCCGGCCGGAGCCGCCCTGAGCAACGGCGAGCCGGAGCCCTCTCCCCCCGGCACCGAGCCCGGGCCCGGCCGCCAGCGCAGTGTCCGCATCGTGAAGCAAGAGGCGGGCGGGCTGGGCATCAGCATCAAGGGCGGCCGCGAAAACCACATGCCCATCCTCATCTCCAAGATCTTCCGCGGCCTGGCCGCCGAGCAAAGCCGCCAACTCTATGTGGGCGACGCCATCCTGGCCGTCAACGGCACCGACCTACGCGAGGCGTCCCACGACCAGGCGGTGCAGGCGCTGAAGAAGACGGGCCGGGAGGTGGTGCTGGAAGGTGCGGGGGGGGGTTGGTGAGATGCTGGGTGGGTGGTGGGGCGGGGGGGGGGGGGGGGGGGGGGGGGGAGAGAGGCCACCCCTTGGTGTGGGGGTGATGGGGGATTCACTGCCCTACTGGGGTTAAAGTAGGAGGGAGAAGTGGATGAGGGGCGGTGGTGGGGCCCCCTCTCTCAGAGACCCGGCCCTGGGGGTTTATTTCTGCCCGGGGTTTGTTCAGCAGTCGGGGGTCAGAGAGAGGGGTACAATTGCCAACGGCCGTGGGTCTGGGGGTCGCGATGACACCTCTCTCCCCCCCCCCCCCCCACCCGCTGTGTGGCCCGCATCCAGTGAGCCACAGGCGGGGGGGAGGGGGGATTGTGGCGGTGTCTGTCCCCAGGGGTGGGGAGGTCTGTTGCCGTCAGTCACGGCTGGGTTAGCAGTCACTGCCATGTTGCTGTGAGCAGCTTCAGCTATGGATAATCACTGAGATCCAGCGCGAAATCCGGCCCTTCAGCCCATCGAGTCCCTGCCCTTTTTTCAGCGGGCAGGCAGCATCCCTGTGCAATGTGAATGGGTGACGTTTCGGGTTCTCCCCCCCTCCCCTCCCTCTGCACCCTCCCCATGTCAACGGCTATGTGATCATGAACACAACCAGATTAAAGTACATGGGGGAATCAGGAAACATTGGGTGTGGGTTTCAGGTGAGGGGGGAAGGATTTACCAGTCAACTGAGGGGTAACTTTCTCACTCAGAGGGTGGTGGCTATATGGAACGAGCTGCCAGAGGAATAGTTGAGGCAGGTAACATACACAACATTTAAAAGACATTTGCACAGGTACGTTGACAGGAAAGATTTAGGCAAAACATGGGCATGTGGGGCAGGGCTGAAGGGCCTGTTTCTATGCTGTCTGACTATCTTGGCCAGCATGGACAAGTTTAGTTTATTGTCAGTGCTGTTTGAAATTTTGTTGCGTGCTAACAACTCAGTGGAAAGACTGCATCTGAAGAAGGGTCTCGACCCGAAACGTCACCCATTCATTCTCTCCTGAGATGCTGCTGCCTGTCCCACTCAGTTACTCCAGCATTTTGTGTCTACAGTGAATAGACTGGATTACAATCGAGCCATCTCTCTTCAATCAGACTTTATCTTGCACTAAACGTTGTTTCATTTATCTGGTAGCTGTTACACTGTGGAGTGGGTGAGCCTGTTGCCAGCATTGGACAGTTATAGACCGTGGATAAAATCTCTCCACTAGGATAAGAGCAGAGAGTTGGGAGACCCGTCACACCGGGCAGCGTGTGGGGAGGGGGAGGGGGGGGGAGAGTTGGGTGGTGCAGCGTGACCTGTGTTTCCAGCATGTGTAGTCCGCTCCTGTCTAGGGGGGCAGGGAGCTGGCGGAAGGGATGGGATTATCGTGGTTTAGTCATAAAGGACGGCAGCAGGGGTTGGAGGCATTGATCCGGAGGACAACAGTGGGGTCTGCAACTCACAGTGGGACTCAGCTGACTCTTACTCCAGCACTTGCTGTCCATCTATGGTGTAAATCAGCATCTGCAGTTCTTTGTGTCTACAGTAAATATCGGTTTATTTCTGTGCTCTCCAATTTAAATTGGATTGTTTTCTCTCCTGATAGACCTGATAGAAATACATAAAATTCATGAAGATAGAGAACTACTTCCCCCCAGGGTGGAACTGACTAGAGGACATAGGGTGTTGAGTGCCTGGACCATGCTGCCAGGGTTGGTGGAGGGGTATGAGCCTCTTTACCAAGGTTCCCTTTAGCATTCACTTTGTCCTGTATCTGCTCGATTGTAATCATGTGGTCCTTCTGCTGACTGGATAGCATGCAGCAAAAATATTTCACTGTACCTCATGATAACTGATCTAAACGTGCAGGCAGAGGAGATTAATTTAATTTGGCATCATGTTGGGCATGGACGTTGTGGGCTGAAGGGCCTGTTCCTGTGCTGGACTGTGTTAAAATCCCAGAGCTCAGGTGTGACTCTCCCTTCATCAGCTCTGCCGCTTTGATCAGTGCTGAGTGTTTTCATTGGTTCTGCTATTACATCTAATAATAGATCCCCGCCCCCTCACTCCATAATACCCACGGTCTCACCCGCCATCTTTCAATACTTGTCTTCCATATCTGTGGCCCGTTCCCCAGTCCGTGACCAGTGGGTAATGATCATTGATTCCCTCCTCTCCCGGCCCTGCATTTATTGCCCTCCAGCCCCCTCCATTTCCCTGCTATCACTGACTCCCTTCACGTTCCCCCTCAGTTGCCCAGGTGGTGGAAGTGTATACAATTATCAGAGTTATCTGAGGCACAGATTGGGTAGACAGTCAGAAGCTATCTCCCAGGGTTGAAATATCAAATACTAGTAGCTTTATGGTGAGACAGTCAAAGTTTAATAGAGATGTGCGTGGGGCAGAGACATACAGCATGGAACAGGCTCTTCAGCCCAACTCATTCCATACACAAGTCAAGAGTGTTTTATTGTCATATGTCCCAGATAGGACATTGAAATTCTTACAGCACAACAGAATATGTAAACATTGTACATAAACGGGAGAAAAAACCCCCACGTGTTTAAAACAAAACAAAAAGCCGCTGCGGTTCCTATTATTGATTCCCTTACCCTGGGTAAAAGGCAATCACCCGATCTATTACTCTCAAGATCTTATGCACCTCTATAAGATCACCCCTCATCCTCCTGCTCTCCAAGGAACAGAGTAGATGTGTGGAGCGAGTTGATGCAGGGATAGGGATGACTTGCAGGCAGATTGGAGTTGGCATCATGTTGGGCACAGGAAAGTTGCATTGGTGTTGCGTATTCAGTGACGTTGCTTTGTGTTCTCTGTGATGTTGCCGTGTTGGTGCATGTTCCGTGACATTGCATGTTTGTCCGTGTTCTGTAACGTTGCCATGCTGTTCCTCCTCCCCCCACAGTGAAGTACCTGAAGGAGGTGTCCTCCTACTTCAAGGCCTCATCACCAGGGACCCCCCCAGCCTGGAGCCCCCCCTCAGGCCCCGGCGATGGCCCCACCGACCCCCCCTCACCGGGGGCACTGCCCGGCGACAACGACACCCAGACCGAGCTCAGCTTCCCACTGGAAATGTGTTACATCCGCAGGAGAATCCAGCCCCCAGATACGGAAAACAGGTACGGGGGGAAGCAAGGGGATGGGGGGGGGGGGGTGCGTGAGGACCATTGGGGGGGGGGGGGGGGGGCAGTGGGGACACAGCTGCTCGTGTTGAAACTGAACAGAAGCTGCCGGTAACACTGTGGGCCGGTCAGTCTCCGTCGGGAATGAGGGGTCACGCACTCCCTTATCTCCCCAGTGACTCCATCCGACCCACTGGGTGTTCCGGCACATTCTGTCCGTTTCCGGTTTCCAACAGCCACGGATCCTATGGGAAAGACAGGCAGAGGGGGTGGGGTAGCTCAGCCTTCGCGAGGGGTGACATCGGATCAGAAGATGCAGAGTCCCTGTGGGTAGAGCTGAGAAATCATAAGGGTAAAAATACCCTACTGGGACTTATTTACAAGCCCCCAAACAGGAGCTAGGATACAAGTTACAGGAGGAGATACAATTGGCGTGTAAGAGTGGCAATGCTACGGTGGTCATGGGAGATTTCAATATGCAGGGAGATGGGAAAATCAGGTTGGTACTGGACCCCAAGAAAGGGAATTTGTAGAGTGCCTCCGAGATGGATTCGCAGAGCAGCTTCTACTGGAGCCTACAAGGGAGAAGGCAATTCTGGATTTAGTGTTGTGTAATATACTGGATTCGATAAGGGAGTTTCAGGTAAAGGAGCCACCAGGAGGTAGCGACCACAACACGATAAGTTTTAATCTGCAATTTGAGAGGGGGAAGATGAAATTGGATGTGCAGTATTGCAGCTTAGCAAAGGGGACCACAGAGGCATGATGGAGGAGCTGGTCAATGTTAACTGGAAAGTCCACCTAGCAGGGATGACGGTGGAACAGCAATGACAGGAATTTGTGGGAATAATTCAGAAGATGCAGGATCTTTTCATTCCAAAGAGGAAGAAAGATTCTAGGGGGAGAAAGTGGCAACCGATCAAGGGCGTAAGATGAGCGGGAAGACAGAGGATTGGGAAGCTTTTAAAGAACAACAGAAGGTAACTGAAAAGACAATACGGGGAGAAAAGATGAAACTGAACAGAACAGAATCAAGGGATATGGGGAGAAGGCAGGCACGGGTTATTGATTGGGGACGATCAGCCATGATCACAATGAATGGCGGTGCTAGCTCAAAGGGCCGAATGACCTCCTCCTGCACCTATTTTCTATGTTTCTATGAAATACGATGGTAAGCTAGCCAAGAATATAAAAGAGGATAGCAAGAGTTTCTTCAGTTATATAAAGAGTAAGAAAGAGGCACGAGTGGACGTTGGGCTGCTGGAGAATGATGCAGGAGAAGTGATAACGGGTAATAAAGAAATGGCAGAGGAGTTGAATAACTTTTTGCATCAGTCTTCACAGTGGAAACACCAGCAACGTGCCTGAAATTCAAGAGTGTCAGGGGGTGGAAATTAGTGGAGTGGCTTTTACTAGGGAGAAGGTGCTTGGGGAAATTGAAAGGGCTGAAGGTGGATAAGTCACCTGGACCGGATGGACTGCACCCTAGGGTTCTGAAAGAGGTGGCTTTAGAGATTGTGGAGACATTATTTCAAAAATCACTAGGCAGGAGAGGTCCTAGATGATTGGAAAATTGCCAATATTACCCCGCTGCACAAGAAGGGAGCAAAGCAGAATAATGGGAACGATAGGCTGGTTAGTCTGACCGGTGGTTGGCAAGATTTTAGCGTCCACTAGACTAAGTGCAGAACGGGTCTGGTCCCTGAACGTGCTTCAGACCCCGGGAGGGGGGAGCGGGCGGGCGTGATGCCGAGTGAGCCTGCGGGCCAGGCGTACGCCGTCAAGACGCTACGTTCGACGTTGAAACGCTGCGTACGCCCGTCGAGACGCTGCGTAACCCCTCAACGCTGACAGGCCGTTGACGCGCCGGCTCTGTCACGCTGGCTCAAGCCAAAGATCGGCTGTTCCCCCGCTCGGCGAAAAGCAGACAGAGCCGGGCCTTGGGGGAAGTGGAGGAGAGCCGGGCGGCGACAAAATGAGTGAGTGGGGGGGGGAAGGATTTTATTTAAAAATGTGTACATAAAATGTCTAAATGTAATGAGGAGTGGATGAGTGAATACAAAAGTGAAATGGAAAAAATCTCTGAGTTTTTGCGTATGGTTTTGGCGGACCAAGGAATCAAAGGCCATATCTCACACACAGACACACACAGACTAAATAGGCCGAAATCAGCATGGCTTTGTGAAGGGGAGGCCTGACGAATTTGCTGGAATTCTTTACGGATGTAAATGGCAGGACAGACAAAGGAGAGTTGTTTACTTTGATTTTCAGAAAGCCTTTGATAAGGTGCCACACGTGAGGCTGCTAAGGAAGGTGAGAGCCCACGGTATCAAAGGGCAGATACTAGCATGGATAGCAGGTTGGCTGGACAGCAGAAGACAAAGAGTGGCAATAAAGGGGTTGGCTGCCAGTGACTAGCGCAGTTCCGCAGGGGTTGGTGCTGGGGCCGCTACTCTTCACGTTGTATATTAATGATTGGGACGAGGGGTTTGAAGGCTTTGTGGCCAGATTTGCGGATGATACAAAAATAGCTGCAGGGGCAGTTAGTGTGGAGAAAGCAGGGACTCTGCAGAAGGACTTGGACAGGTTGGGAGAGTGGGCAGAGAAGTGGTGGATGGAATATAGTGTAGCAAGGTGTGGAGTCATGCATTTTGGTAGTAGGAGTAAAGGAGTAAACTATTTTCCAAATGGGGAGAGAATCAAGAAATTGGAGGTGCAAAGGGACTTAGGAGTGCTGGTGCAGGATTCCCAAAAAGTTAATTTGCATGTCGAATCAATAGTAAGGAAGGCAAATACAATGCTAGCATTGCTAAGCCTTTATAAGGCGCTGGTCAGACGACATTTGGTATACTGTAAACAAGTTTGGGCCACATATAAAGCTGATAAAGTGATACAGTGTGGAAACAGGCCCTTCAGCCCAACTTACCCACACCGGCCAACATGTCCCAGCTACACTAGTCCCACCTGCCTGCGTTTGGTCCATATCCCCCCCCAAACCTGTCCTATCCATGTACCTGTCTAACTGTTGGGATAGTCCCAGCCTCTACTACCTCCTCTGGCAGCTTGTTCCATACACCCACCACCCCTTGTGTGGAAAAAGTTACCCCTTAGTTACCCTCTATTAAATCTTTTCCCCTTCACCTTGAACCTATGTCCTCTGGTCCTCGATTCCCCTACTCTGGGCAAAAGACTCTGTGCATCTACCTGATCTATTCCTCTCATTATTTGATACTCCTCTATAAGATCACCCCCTCATCCTCCTGTGCTCCAAGGAATAGAGTCCCAGCCTACTCAACCTCTCCCTATAGCCCACACCTGGCAACATCCTCATAAATCTTCTCTGAATCCTTTCAAGCTTGATAACATCTTTCCTATAACACGATGCCTAGAACTGAACACAATACGCTAAATGTGGTCTCACCAACGCCTTATACAACTGCAACATGACCTCCCAACCTCTATACTCAATACTCTGACTGATGAAGGCCAAAGTGCCAAAAGCCTTTTTGCCCACCTTATGAAAAAAGACTGGATAGACTCGGCTTGTACTCGCTAGAATTTAGAAGATTGAGGGGAGATCTTATAGAAACTTACAAAATTCTTAAGAGGTTGGACAGGCTAGATGCAGGAAGATTGTTCCCGATGTTGGGGAAGTCCAGTACAAGGGGTCACAGCTTAAGGATAAGGGGGAAATCCTTTAGGACCGAGATGAGGAAAACATTTTTCACAGAGAGTGGTGAATCTCTGGAATTCTCTGCCACAGAAAGTAGTTGAGGCCAGTTCATTGGCTATATTTAAGACGAAGTTAGATGTGGCCCTTGTGGCTAAAGGGATCAGGGGCTATGGAGAGAAGGCAGGTACAGGATACTGAGTTGGATGATCAGCCATGATCATATTGAATGGCGGTGCAGGCTCGAAGGGCCGAATGGCCTACTCCTGCACCTATTTTCTATGTTTCTGTTTCTATCTACCATTCACTGTGTAGGTCCTGCCCTTGTTCAACGTCCCAAACTGGGTCTGTACTAGCTGAAGTTTAGAAGGATGAGGGGACACCTCATTGGAACTTGCTGAATAGTGAAAGGCCTGGATTGAGAGGATGTGCTGAGGATGTTTCCACTAGGGGGAGAGTCTAGGACTAGAGGTCACAGCCGCAGTATTAAATGACGTCTTTTAGGAAGGCAGATTACTATCTAACTGGCGTCAAGTTGGGAAAAGAGGAAGTACAACGGGATCTGGGGGTCCTTGTTCATCAGTCTATGGAAGTAAGCATGCAGGTACAGCAGGCAGTGAAGAAAGCGAATGGCATGCTGGCCTTTATAACAAGAGGAGTTGAGTATAGAAGCAAAGAGGTCCTTCTGCAGTTGTACAGGGTCCTAGTGAGACCACACCTGAAGTATTGTGTGCAGTTTTGGTCCCCTAATTTGAGGAAGGACATTCTTGCTATTGAGGCAGTGCAGCGTAGGTATACAAGGTTAATTCCTGGGATGGCAGGACTGTCATATGCTGAAAGAATGGTGCGGCTGGGCTTGTACACTCTGGAGTTTAGAAGGATGAGAGAGGATCTTACTGAAACATATAAGATTGTTAAGGGTTTGGACACGCTGGAGACAGGAAATGTTCCCGTTGTTGGGGGAGTCCAGAACCAGGGGCCACAGTTTAAGAATAAGGAGTAAGCCATTTAGAACGGAGACGAGGAAACAGTTTTTCTCACAGAGAGTGGTGAGTCTGTGGAATTCTCTACCTCAGAGGGTGGTGGAGGCCAATTCTCTGGATACTTTCAAGAGAGAGCTAGATAGGGCTCTTAAAGATAGCTGAGTCAGGGGATATGGGGAGAAAGCAGGAACGGGGTACTGATTGGGGATGATCAGCCATGATCACATTAAATTGCGGTGCTGGCTCGAAGGGCCTAATGACCTACTCCTGCACCTATTGTCTATTGAAGATGTGGAGGCATTTCTTCAGCCAGATGGTGGTGAATCTGTGGAATTCTTTACCACAGACGGCCGTGGAGACCAAGTCAGTGGATATTTTTAAGGTAAAGATAGATAGATTCTTGATTAGTACAGGTGTCAAAGGTTATGGGGAAAGGCAGGAGAATGGGGTCAGGAGGGAAAGATAAATCAGCCATGATTGAATGGCGGAGTGGACTTGATGGGCTGAATGGCTTAATTCTGCTCCTATCCACTTATGAGATTGCTAAGATTTTCGTTCAGTTTGTGTTTCAGGAAGATTAACTTTCTGAAAGAACTGTCAATTCAGAATTGTGTTTGAATAATACGTATTTCTCTCCACCCCCCCCCCCCCCTCCCTCCCTTCCCCCTCTGTCTCACCACATGCACCTCCCCCCCCCCCCCCCCCCCATCCCACCACACGCTCCCCCCCCCCCCCCCCTCCCCGGGGTCAGGTACATTGAGCTGCTGAGTGCCGATGGGCAGCAGTCGGTGTCGCTGCGGCTGAGGGATGGGCCCACGGCACAGTCCTGGTTCACCGCTCTCCATGGTAACGCCACCGGGCTGCTGGCCCGCTCCACCGCCGGGCTACGGGCACTGGGGGGGACGACCGCCCGGCACCTGGGCTGGCTCACCGAGCAGGTAGGGCACCGCCCGGTAACGCCCCGGTAAATCCACCTCTACCCCCTCTCCCAACCCCCAAACTGCCCGGTAACTCCACACCATCCCCGGAAACGCCCCCCCCCCCCCATCCCCGGTAACGCCCCCTCCCCCGGTAACGCCCCCTTCCCCCGGTAACGCCCCCCCATCCCCGGTAACCCCCCCATCCCCGGAAACGCCCCCCTCCCCCGGTAACGCCCCCCCATCCCCGGAAACGCCCCCCCCCATCCCCGGAAACGCCCCCCCCATCCCCGGTAACGCCCCCCCATCCCCGGAAACGCCCCCCCCATCCCCGGTAACGCCCCCCCATCCCCGGAAACGCCCCCCCCATCCCCGGAAACGCCCCCCCCTTCCCCGGTAACGCCCCCCCCATCCCCGGTAACCCCCCGGTAAACCCACCTCTACCCCCTCTCCCAACCCCCAAACTGCCCGGTAACGCCCATTCCCCCGGTAACGCCCCCTCCCCAGTAACCCCCCCTCCTCGGGTAAACCCCCCCATCACCCACCTGGCACCTAGGGTGACTCACTGACCGGAAACCACCCCCTCCCCTGGTCACCCCCTACCCACGGTAACACCAGACACCGGCATCCTCTCCTCAACCCCTTACTCTCTCCCCAAGCCCTGCCTCTCCTCCCCCTGTCTGAGGACTCACATCTCAACCCCCCCCCCCCCCCCCCCCCCCACCCACCAAAGCCCCAACCGCACACGGACCGTCTTCCCCCCCCCCTTCTGAGCCTGGGTCCTGTTCTCTCCTTGTTTTCTCGTCGCGTCTCTCCCCCAGGTGGCGGGGCAGGAGGAGCGGCCTGTACTAGCCCTGCTCACTGACAAGGAGCTGCTGCTGTACAGCTGTTTGCCTCGCACCCGGGAACAGCTGGATAACCCTGACTCCCGGCACCCACTCATCGCCACCAGGTGAGAGCCCCCTCCCCAGACCACAGCCTGCAGGGTGGGTGGGGGGTGGGGGTGGAGGAGGGAGGTGTGGGTGTTGTCGGGACTAGAGGGTGTTGTTCTGGGGAGGGGCCGGTCAGGCTGGAACTGTCTCCCCCAGAGCCTGAGGGGTGACCTATTAGAACCATGGACACAGAGAGCTGGAGTAAATCAGTGGGTAGAGCTGCTGCCTCACAGCACCAGAGACCCGGGTTCCATCCTGACTAGAAGTGCTGTCTGCTGGTAGTTTGTACCTTCTCCATGTGACTGCGTGGGTTTTCTCCAGGTGCTCCGGTTTCCTCCCACCACCCAAAGACATAAAATTGTAAATTGCCCCTAGTGTGTGAGGGATAGTGTTAATGTGCGGGGATCACTGGTCGGCACGGACTCGGTGGGCCGAAGGGCCTGTTCCACGCTGTATTTCTCAACTAAACTAGTTCAATCTTACACTAGGGACAATTTACGATTTTTACTGAAGCCAATTAACCTACAAACCTGCACGGAAATCGGAGTACCTGGAGATAACCCACGAGGTCACGGGGAGAACGTACAGACTCCGCACAGACAGCAGTCGGGAGGAGGGGGAGGGGGAGGGGGAGGGGGGGGGGCATAGGTCGTGTGCCCCTGGCCTGCCCTGTGTCACAGGCTTGTGTACTCTGGGATCGCGGGGATGGGTGGAGGGTCAGAGAGTGAGGGGTGTGGGTCAGATGGCAGGGGTGGAGGGTAGGAGGTCGAGGATGGACATCTCACGCCCACCCTGTGTTGCAGGCTGGTACACTCGGGCCCGGCTAAGGGGCCACAGCTGGCAGACCCCGACCTGTCGTTCGTGCTGAGGGCCGGCACGCGGCGCGGAGTGGACAGCCGCCTCTTCACCACGGCAACCGCTGCCGACCTGGGCCTGTGGAGCCGGCTGCTGGTGGACGGCTGTCATGGTGCAGCCGAGCAGCTCCAGGAGGTGATCACCGGTGAGGGCCACAACCCCCCTCCCCGTCACCCTTCCCCCAACCCCTTGACCTCTGCCCGGGGCCCTGACCCCTGAGCTACCCCCTCCCGACCCCTGATACTGAGAACACAAGCCTTAACTACTTAACCCCTCCCCTCTCCCCCAACCACTCTCCCTCTACCTCTCACTCCCCCTCCTCTCACTCCCCCTCCTCTCACTCCCCCTCCTCTCACTCCCCCTCCTCTCACTCCCCCTCCCACTCCCCCTCCCACTCCCACTCCCACTCCCACTCTCACTCTCTCTACCCCTCCCCCTCTCTCTACCACTCCCCCTCTCTCTACCCCTCGCCCTCTCTCTACCCCTCCCCCTCTCTCTACCCCTCCCCCGCTCTCTACCCCTCCCCCTCTCTCTACCCCTCCCCCTCTCTCTACCCCTCCCCCCCTCTCTACCCCTCGCCCCCTCTCTACCCCTCGCCCCCTCTCTACCCCTCGCCCCCTCTCTTCCCCTCACCCCCCTCTCCCTGCTGACCCTGCCTCTCCCCCCCCGCCCCCCAGCGTGCTCGTGGTTGGGCCAGGACTGCCAGCTGACCGTACACCTGGACCGGGGCTTCACCATCTCGCGAGTGGGGGAGCTGGGCCGGAGCCTGCCTCTGATCAGCCAGCCCTTTGAGAGACTGCGCATGTCCTCCGATGATGGCGTCCGGCTGCTCTTCCTCGACTTCGGGGGGCCCGAGGGAGAGATCGTGAGTACCCCCGGTCTGGCCACGTAGCCTGTCCGTGGGGGGGGCGGGCGGGCTCTCTGCGGCCTCCAGGAATGGGGCGGCGGGGGGGGGGTTTAGTGACAGGGGCAAGAAGCCAGGACTCGAG
Source organism: Amblyraja radiata (assembly GCF_010909765.2). NCBI lineage: Eukaryota > Metazoa > Chordata > Chondrichthyes > Rajiformes > Rajidae > Amblyraja > Amblyraja radiata. Next base: position 41,073,125 of record NC_045978.1, on the reverse strand, counting down.
GGCCTGAGCTACAGGGAGAGGTTTAGGCTGGGACCCTATTCCTTGTAGTGCGGGAGGATGAGGGTTGATCTTATAGAGGTGTATAACATAATGAGAGAAATAGATTGGGTAGATGCAGAGTCACTTGCCCAGAGAAGGGGAATCGAGGACCAAAGGACATAGGTTTATGGTGAGGGGGGGGGGGGAGGAAATATTTAATATAAACCTGAGGGGCACCATTTCAAGCAGAGGGTGGTGGGTATATGGTACAAGTTACCAGAGGAGGTAGTTGAGGCTGGGACTAAAGCAGTATCAAAAAACATATGGTACACAAAAAAGCTGGAGAAACCTAGCGGGGGCAGCAGCATCTATGGAGCGAAGGAAAAAGGCAACGTTTCGGGCCAAAACCCTTTTTCAAAAAACATATGGACAGGTTTAGAGGGTCAAACACAGGCAAGTGGGACTAGTGTAGATGGGGCATGTTGGTCATGCAGGGAAGTTTGGGCCGAAGGGCCTGCTTCGTGCTGTATGTCTCTGACATTCTCCCAGGCAAGCTGAGAGTGTGGAATTGCAACCCAGTGTGTAGGGGCTGAAGGGGTCCCAGACTCGGGGAGGGGTATTGGGGGTGGTGGGAGTTACAGGATGGGGCAAGGTGCAGGAGCCGGAGGGGGTGATGGGAATGTGTTGTAGGCCAAGTGAGCAATGTTGCAACTGGGGGCCTAGTTCCTCTGGAACCAGTGGGCGTCAGGGGTGAGGGCGGGGAGGGTCGGGGTTTGAGGGGTCGGGGGTTGGGGTACATCAGCCGGAAAGACCCGGGAGTAACCGGAAACTTCCTGTCTTGCAGCAACTGAACCTGGAGTCCTGCCCCAAGACCATTGTGTTTATCATTCATTCATTCCTGTCCGCCAAGGTAACCCGTCTGGGCCTGATGGCCTAGCCCGGCCCCATGCCCTCTGCCCCCCTGCTGGGCAGAGAGAGGAAGCCATTGTGAAGGAGAATCGTGCTGGGTCTTGCCCGCCACTAACGCCGCTGCAGTTACTGATGCCACGTTTTCTCAAGACAATGACGTTAAAGTCGCCGTTTTCTCTTGTATCCGCATTAACTCTGCCCTCTGCACTTCGCTAACACTGAATGTTTTGAGGCGGGAATGGCCGGGGATGTTTGAGGTCCTGGCTTCAGTCACCGACGCATTTACACCCCGTGGACAGTGAAAGGTTCCCAGCGCCCTCACGGCCCAGAGCAACCACACCGTCTGCCAGCGTGAGACATTGCCAACTGGCCCCACTCGGTCAGACTAGGCCCCAGCCCTGTGTCTATGGCCCGCAGGCTAGGCCCCAGGCCTGTGTCTATGACCCGCAGGCTAGGCCCCAGGCATGTGTCTATGCCCCGCAGGCTAGGCCCCAGGCATGTGTCTATGCCCCGCAGGCTAGGCCCCAGGCCTGTGTCTATGGCCCGCAGGCTAGGCCCCAGGCCTACCACACACACATACTGTCAGCTGGTGAGGGTGAAGGGTTTCCTGGCTGTGGAAGGTTCTGGAAGGATCAGCTCGTTGTCTGGCTCTGAGTATTTTAATGAAACCCCCACCCCCCCTCACTCTATGTCCCTGGAGGACAGAATGTGCAAACTGTCGCTAGGCCAACACAAACCCAGGCAATAAACCCTAATGGCCGTAACTGTTTGTACTTTGCCACCGCTTGGCCTGGAGCTCATGCTGCGGTGGGAGTGAGGCCTAACGGCTGCTGAAGCCTGCAGGCCGTGTTGGTGCCAAACCAAGTCACCCAGTGGGGAGGGAAACCACAGGCAGAGGCAGTGGTACCACTACCAGCCCCCGCCAAACTTTGCTACAAGCCTTATTCCCCATCTCCCTCTACTGCTCGCCTCTCAACCCTTGCCCTTCCTCATAGAACAGTACAGCACAGGAACAGGCCCTTCAGCCCACAATACCTGTGCTGAACGTGATGCCAAGACCAACTCTTGCCTGCCTGCACGTGATCCACATCCCTCCATTCCCTGTATACCCACGTGCCTATCCAAAAGCCTCTTTAACCACTATTGTATCTGCCTCTACCACCACCGCTGTAAAAAAAATGTTTTGACTGGTTCTGACTGTCTACTCTTTCTATGCCTCTGATAATTTTATAAACATATCAGGTCTCCCCATAACTGACACTCCAGAGAAAACATTCCCAGTGTGTCTAACCTCTCCCTGTAGCTGATTCCCTCTAATCCAGGCAGCATCCTGGTAAACCTCCTCTGCACTCTCTGCACCCTACCTATGATTGGGTGACCATCCTGGGGATGGGTGGAAGAGGGGTCAAAGCCCAGAGCAGATATTTCACGGACACAAAGAACTGCAGGTGTTGGAATCTGGAGCAAAATACAAAGTGCTGGAAGAACTCAGCAGGCCGGGCAGCATCTGTGGAGGGAATGGATAGAAGATGCACGTTGATCATCCCCCTGCCTCCACGGACCCACTGAGATCCTACTTCAGTTGTTTTGTTGGGGGGCAGTCGATGTAGACTCGATGGAAACCCCAAGTGTTCAGAAGGAATGCAGGAGGGTCTGGATGGGCTGAACGGCCTGGGTGCTATCTGTTGTGGGAGGGGAGCGACTGACTCACGGGATGGTGGGGACGAGAGGGACCGGGAATGATTCCCATGGTGTCCCCAAGTCTGTACCTCGCCTCCAGCTTTGTACATTGTATCCTCACTAATTTAATACTGAGCTTTGCTGTAAATACCTCACATGTGGAATTAAACCAGACTTCATAATCCGTCAAGAGTTCTCCCTTTCATTCTCCAGGCTGTCAATTACTGCTGTGTGAGGGGGGGGAGGGGCGGTGAGGAGGATGGGGGGGTGAGGGGGGAGGGGGGAGGGGGGGTGAGGAGGATGGGGGGGTGAGGAGGATGGGGGAGGGGTGGTGAGGGGGGAGCATGCGCTGAGGAAGGGCACAGGCACTAGGCAGACAGAAGGCTCTCTCTCATGCCCCTAGTGCGATGGTTTGTGTTCCGTTGGCCACCACAAGCTGACAGAAGGTTAAAGCAGAGCTCGGAAGAGGAGCGGCAGCTTTGAGCAACGACTCGGTGGATTGGCTGGAACATCCTAATTAGTTAATTGAATATCAAATAAAACGAGGGTGATTGGTGGCAGAGCGACCTGGCTGTTGGGAGCGGCTATGTTGGGTGAGGAGCTGTGTGCAGGTGAAGTCTGAGGCCAGAGGGCTGTTAGCAGCAGATATGAGAATAAGGTTCAATTAGCTGTGTGTGTGCCCACTGTTTATTGATTTAGCTGCAGTGATAATGGCAGGCACGTTATTGCAGTGAAGATAGACACAAAATGCTGTAACTGTGGGACAGGCAGGTCAGGGACACTGCTGGTGCCTCTGATCACTACACCTGTGGGAACTGTGACTAGGTGCAGCTCCTGTAGGACGTGTTAGGGAACTGGAGCAGCAGCTGGATGGCCTCAGGACCATCCTGGAAAACGAGAGCTTCCCGGACAGGACCTAAAACGAGGTTGTCACATCAGGGGTACAGGAAGGTCAAAGGTGAGTGACGATGAGGAAGGGAATTAAACGTGGAGTGCAGGAGGTCCCAGTGGCTGTTCCTCTCAGGAGCTGTTGGGACGGGTGAAAGGTCAAGTTTGAGTAGCAGGCAGGGCTGTGACTCCAACCCTGAATTAGAAGAGCAAATGTGCCAGGAGATTGCAGACAGCTGCAGGTTTAAAACAGTTGGCGTAGTAGAGGATTTTAACTTTCCCCTACTTTTATCTGGGAAAATCATAATGTGAAAGGTTTAGAAGGGGTGCAATTTCTCAGAAGTGTTCTGGAGTTATCTCCAGCAACATGTAGCGAACCCCACATGTGTGAGGGGAACACTTGATCTAGTCGGGAGGGCAAGTGAATGAAGTGTTTGTGGAGGAGCCTTTTGGGACCAGTGACCACTGTTTGATTAGATTTAAGATAGTTATGAATAGGGACAGAATGTTCAAATGCGAAATTGGGCAAGGCCAACTTTGAGGGTTTGAGAGCAGGAAAGTGGGATGTTTTAACCAACAGTCCAGGACATGCACGTCCCTGTTAGAGTGAAGAGCAAGGCAGGCAAACGTAAGGAAGCTTGGATGACGAGGGAAATTGAGGCTTTGGTTAAGAGTAAGGTGGAGTGTGATCCTGGAGGTGTTTTGAGAACTAAGTAGTAAGCTAAAAAAGGAAATCAGAAGGGCAAAAAGGGGCCGGAGATAGCTCTGGCAGATAGCATTAAGGATAGTCCCAAGAGAATTTATGGAGTCGCAGAAGATGGTCCTCTGAGTACTTCTCCTCTGTACTTACTGTGAGTTAAGAGAGGACGGGGGAACTTGGGGCAGTCACTGGAAGTGTCTTGAGCGCAATCAGTGTTACGATCGCAGAGGTGCTGGAGGTCCTTGCGTGTATGAAGATAGACAAATCTCCCGAGCCCGGTCAGATATATCTGAGGACACAGTTGGAAGTTGGAGAGGAAATAGTGGGAGCACCCACTGAGATTTATGAGGCATCATTAAATACAGGAGAGGTGCTGGTAAACTGGACGGGGACAAATGTGCCTCTATTCAAGAAGGGCTGCAGAGAAAAGGCTGAGAACTGCATGTACAGGAAGGAACTGCAGATGCTGGTTTAAACTGAAGATAGTGAGTGTGAGTTCGAGTGTGTTTGTGAGTGCGAGGTCTATGCTGATTGCCAGAATGTGTGGTTCTCCGCTGTTCTGCCAGCCCACCACGTGCTGCCCACCGTGCCCAGGCCCCCACGGCACGAACATTGGCCTGGATCCCTGTCGCCCCATTCCCGGGGAGCCGTGGGGCCCGTTGTGTGCCCCATTTCCACACGCTCTTCCTGCAGGCCGTCACCTTTGCATTCTGTTTCTCTCCATGTTGAGTCCATTCGGCCCATCCTGTCCCGTCCAGGCGAAGGACTATTGATCTGAGCTGGTTGCGCGCCTCCTCTCCCCACGGACGCTGCCCGACCTACTGAGTGTTTGCAGCATTTGGTTTGTGGGATCTTGCTGTGTACGAGTGGCCACTGCGTTCCCGGTGATCTCCCCCCCCCCCCCCCCCCCCCCCCCCCCCCCCCACAGCAGCGAGGGGCTCCAGACCTAAGCAAATCACTCAGCAGTTTGGCAGTGAGATCTCTCCCCACCAACCCTGAGGGGTGGCCCTGCCTCACTGCCAGGGAGAGGCTGCTCCTCCAGGGGAGAGTTCACCAGCCAGAGTCTACCCCAGGCATGTTGACCCACACCCGTTGCCCAGTCAGCAGTGCCACCCTCTGCCCAAGGCCAGGACCGTGTGACCCATGGAGCTCCGTGCCAAGCACGGGGAGAGGAGGCACGGGTGGAGAGAACAGGCAGAACAGAACCCGGCCCAGGCTTCTGGATGAGATGCCAAGACCACACGTTATCCAATCATTACCAACGACCTTGGTGAGACCACATTGAGTATTGTGTTCAGTGCTGGGCACCATGTTATAGGAACAATGTTGTCAAGCTGGAAAGGGTTCAGAGAAGATTTATGAGGATGTTGCCAGGACTAGAGGGTGTGAGCTATAGGGAGAAGTTGAGTCGGCTGGGTCTCTATTCCTTGGGGCGCAGGAGGATGAGGGGTGATCTTATACAGGTGTATAAAATCATGAGAGGAATAGATCGGGTAGTTGCACAGAATCTCTTGCCCAAAGTTGGTGAATCAAGGACATAGGTTAAAGGTGAAGGGGAAAAGATTTAATAGGAATCTGAGGGGTAACTTTTTCACGCAGAGGGTGGTGGGTGTATGGAACAAGCTGCCAGAGGAGGTAGTTGAGGCAGGGAATATTGCAACAGACAGGTACATGGATAGGACATGTTTGGAGGGATATGGGCCAAACGTGGGCAGGTGGGACTAGTGTAGCTGGGGCATGTTGGCCGATGTGGGCAAGTTGGGCCGAAGGGCCTGTTTCCACACTGCATCACTCTGTGACTGAATCCTTTCATAACAACATCCGGCATTGGGTTGAGCTTTGTGCGTGTGTGATGGTGCAGAGGGGAATGCTGGTGAGTAAGTGAGTGTTCCATGGAAAGGATGGAGCGTTACACGTCCCTGGAGTATAAAATTACTTCTTTATTTACTCGGGGAGAATGAAATGCAAGTCACAAAGCATTTTAACACAAGGTCTGACAGCTGTTGTTGAATCAAACAGCATTATTTCAGCGAGCTCACCAACTCATTAAAAACACAGCGCACACATGAATTTGTTTCTTTAAATAAGCTAGGCAGTGATGATCAAAAAAAACATTAAATAATCAGGCATTGGCAGGAAATGAGTATTAAAAACTATGGGAAGTGTTTGTAAAAGATCCTGGTCACTGATGTTTAACAAAACAAACACATTTGGCATTTCAGACACAAAGGACAAGCCTGCTCGCTAAACAATCACCCAACAAGGAATCGAGTAAAATCAGATACAAAAACAATACTCTCTTCTCTATAAAGTTAAATCACAGAATAAGTCTCCAACACATAAAGCTTGTGGAATTGTCAACACCTCTAAAACATTGAGTAAAACTACAGTAAACAAGGTCCTAAATATACGGTGTCCTTACGGACTGTTCACATTTAACAGTGTCAAGTCTTTGCCAGTTGAACTTGTTATTCAAGTGGTCTGGTGATCAGGGCCAGTGGTCATTGCTCCACCATGGACCATGGTCAGTCTGTTACTGGCCAGCACAGAGGGGAGGTTGCCATGTGAAGGGCAGGTGCATAAGGCCAAGGCTCTGGAATTACTTGCTGAGCCAACATATGCTTCAGGCAATTGAGATCTAACCTTTGGGGAAAGACAAAGGTTTGCACTGTAGGCCGGAGTTAGATTGTCACCCATCTTTAATTTTACTAGGTGTGTCTTGCCAAGGTGTAGGCCTGGAAGCCTACGGAGAAGTGGGGAGCGGCGGCGGGCTGGTGAGGGAACTCCGAATGCTTGCTGTGTCTTTAACGTCCTCAGTGTTGCGAGACACCTGGCTCCCTTGGTGAAGTCCAGTACAGGTGCAGCACTGGCTCAGGTGAGGTAGAGAGGCTTGTCCCGCGGTAACAGGCTGCACGGGAGGAAGAGAGGGACAAGTGAGGAAGCACGCACTCCTGCAATCTGCCAACGCTGCAGCTTCTCAGCACATTCCTCACACAGTCTTGGCTTTGACCCAACTCCAAACTGCTGCCAGTATCAGCACAACTCTGACTGCCACACATTGCCACACAAGGCTGCAAATATTCTTTCCACACCATCCTTCTGATTATTTCTGTAGTGAATTAGGGAGACATGCAGCACAGAAACAGGCCCTTTGGCCCATTGAGTCCGTGCTAATTTAACACCATTTGCACTAATCCTACACTAGACCCATTTAATTCTTCCCACACTCCCATCACCTCCCCCCTCACCCCCACACCGGGGCAATTAACGCACTGACCTGCACGTCTTTGGGATGTGGGAGGAAACCGGAGCACCCAGAGGAAACCCACGTAGATCACAGGGAAAACGTGCAAACTCCACACAGGCAGCACCCAAAGTCTGGATGGCACCCAGATCCCTGGCGCTGTGAGGCAGCAATTCTACCGCTACACTCACTGACAATAGACAATAGGTGCAGGAGTAGGCCATTCGGCCCTTCGAGCCAGCACCGCCATTCAATATGATCATGTTTGATCATCCACAATCAGTACCCCGTTCCTGCCTTCTCCCCATATCCCCTGACTCCGCTATTTTTAAGAGCCCCTATCTAGCTCTCTCTTGAAAGTATCTACAGACTCACAACTCTCTGTGTGAAAAAGTGTTTCCTCGTCTCCGTTCTAAATGGCTTACCCCTTATTCTTAAACTGTGGCCCCTGGTTCTGGACTTCCCCAACATCGGGAAAACGTTTCCTGCCTCTAGCGTGTCTAAGCCCTTAATAATCTTATACGTTTCAATGAGAGACCCTCTCATCCTTCTAAACTCCAGAGTGTACAAGCCCAGCTGCTCCATTCTCTCAGCATATGACAGTTGTCCGCGTGTGCCCCGTGTGTGTCCGCGTGTACCCCGGGCTGTGCCCTGCATGTTCCCCGGGCCGTGTCCGCGTGTGCACCGGGCCGTGTCCGCGTGTGCCCCGTGTGTGTCCGCGTGTGCCCCGTGTGTGTCCGCGTGTGCCCCGGGCTGTGCCCTGCATGTTCCCCGGGCCGTGTCCGCGTGTGCCTCGCGTGTGCACCGGGCTGTGTCCGCGTGTGCCCCGTGTGTGTCCGCGTGTGTCCGTGTCTGCGTGTGCCCCGGGCTGTGTTAAAACCGAGATGAGAAGAACTTTTTTCACACAGAGAGTGGTGAATCTCTGGAACTCTCTGCCACAGAGGGCAGTCGAGGCCAGTTCATTGGCTATATTTAAGTGGGAGTTAGATGTGGCCCTTGTGGCTAAAGGGATCAGGGGGTATGGAGAGAAGGCAGGTACGGGATACTGAGTTGGATGATCAGCCATGATCATATTGAATGGCGGTGCAGCCTCGAAGGGCCGAATGGCCTACTCCTGCACCTAATTTCTATGTTTTCTATGTGCCCTGCATGTGCCCCGGGCCGTGTCCGCGTGTGCCTCGCGTGTGCCCCGGGCCGTGTCCGCGTGTGCCCCGGGCCGTGTCCGCGTGTGCCCCGGGCCGTGCCCGCGTGTGTCCTGCATGTGCCCTGGGCCGTGTCCGCGTGTGCCCCGGGCCGTGCCCGCGTGTGTCCTGCGTGTGCACCGGGCCGTGTCCGCGTGTGCCCCGCGTGTGCCCTGGGCCGTGCCCGCGTGTGTCCTGCATGTGCCCTGGGCCGTGTCCGCGTGTGCCCCGTGTGCCCCGGGCCGTGCCCACGTGTGTCCTGCGTGTGCACCGGGTGTGCCCCGGGCCGTGTCCGTGTCCGTGTGTGCACCGGGCCGTGTCTGCGTGTGCCCCGCGTGTGCCCCGGGCCGTATCCGCGCCGGTTTACCTGCAGTGGTTGATTATGCACTCGCTGTTGCAGAACTCGTTTTCCCAGTCGCTGCCTGGAGTCGGGGCGTTGGGGCCAGCAGGGCCTGGGGACGGGGCACTGACACCACTCTGGAACTCCAGCGGCAGCTGAGTGTAACCCTGGGTACAGGAGGGGGAGAGAAGGGTGAAGCACGGATCACCTGCCCATGTTGGAGTCACGAGCTACACACACGTTCATTGTTTCTTTCGCGTACAAATGACAACTAAACACAGACACAGAGCGCTGGATTACTCAGCGGCTCAGGCGGCATCCGTGGAGAACATGGATGGGTGACGTTTTGGGTTGGGACCCTTCTCAGTATCTGCAGTTCTTTGTTTCTGACATTTAAACACACACTGACAGTCAGAACCTTTTGCCCAGGGTGGACGAGTTAGACGCTAGAGGGCGTTGCATTAAGGTGAGAGGGACAATGTTTAAAGGAGATGTGTGGGGCCAGTTATACACAGAGGGGGGTGGGGACAGAGAGGGGGGTGGGGACACAGAGGGGGGTGGGGACCTGTAATCTGCTGCCAGGGTGGTGGACACAGTTACGATAGTTGGTGTTCACGAGGCTTATGATAGGCCCTTAGACATGGGGGGATATGGATCACGTGCAGGTGAATATGAGTTGGTGTTGACATCATGTTCAGCATGGACATTGTGGGCCGAAATGTCGCCCATTCCTTCTCTCCACAGATGCTGCCTGTCCCGCTGAGTTACTCCAGCATCTTGTGTCCATCTTCGGGTTCAACCACCTCCTTCCTACACTTCCTTGCTTTTTTGGGATTGACAAAGATAGCAGATGTTTGAGGGCAGGCTGTGTGGTGGCGTAAACCCAGGGCACACAACACCCTCACATCCACCCCCACCCTGGGTCTATGTCACAGTGACCCCCCCCCCCCCAGTCCTGGCCCCCACCAGTAGTGCAGCCGCCGGAATCCCAAGCCAAACAAAAAGCGCTGGTCGGCATTGGTCGGCATTGAGGGCAGCTCAGCCTGTGTGGATGCTGCTTCAATTCAGGACAAACTCGGCCCCTCGGCCCCTCTGGGTCAGGATCAGCAGAGCAGGCCCTTCGGCCCACCCTATCCATGCCAAACTATCCCATCAGTGCGACAGATGTGTGGAGGCAGATACTCACCTGCTGCGCGGGTGGTGAGTGCAGCTGCGCCTGTACCTGCAGCGGGTGTGGGTGCAGGGGCTGCTGCATGGCGGAGTGATGCTGGTGCAGGCTGAGCTGCTGGTGGAGGGGGGGGCTGATCTGCAAGGCGGGTGGGGGAGGGGGTGAGCCGGGGAGGGTGGGTTTGGGGCCATGGGGTCGGTGGTGGGCAGGTCCTGGGTACGGCTGCAGCTCCGGCTGCCCCAGGAAGGGGGGGGTCCCGATGTAAGTGCCCGAGGCCTGGGCCAGGCTGTACAGGGGCGGCTTGGTGGGCAGCAGGTGGGGTGGCACGGCCGACTGACCAGCCTTGGGCTCCACCGGCTCATTATAGCTCTGTGAAGGGAAACACATGGTAGAGGGTGACACACTGGTGATACCCTCCCTCAGGCCACACCACTCACCCCTCCCCCACTCACCCCTCCCCCACTCACCCCCCCCCCACTCATCCCACTACCCCACCGACCCCCACCAACCCCTCCCCCACTCACCCCACCCACTCACCCCACCAACCCCCTCCCCCACTCACCCCTACCCCACTCACCCTACTATCCCACTGACCCCTCCCCACAAACCCCCTCACCCCTTCCCCACTCACCCCTACCCCACACACACCCCCACTCACCTCCCCGCCATTCACCCCCCCGCCACTCACCCCCCTACCCCACTGACCCTTACCAACCCCCTCACCCCCTCCCCCAGCACCCTGCCTCCACTCCGCTGATCATGCTGCGATAGACACAAAATGCTGGAGTAACTCAGCGGGACAGGCAGCATCTCTGGAGATAGGCAATGTTTCAGGTTGGGACATCTCTAAAGACTTATGGCCTCTGATATGAAGAAGGGTCATGACCTGAAACGTCACCTATCCACATTCTCCAGAGATGCTGCCTGACCCACTGAGTTATTCCAGCATTCGGTGTCTTTTTTCCTCAGTTCTGAAGGCAGATTTCCATCCTCAATTTGGTAGACAAAAATCCTGGAGAAACTTAGTGGGTGAGGCAGCATCTATGGAGTGAAGGAACAGGTGACGTTTCGGGTCGGGACCCTTCTTCAGACTGATGTGAGGGTGGGGGGTGACGGGAAGAAGAAAGGAAGGGGCGGAGACAGTGGGCTGTGGGAGAGCTGGGAAGGAGGGAGAAGCATTGACCTTTCCCTCCCATTGAACGTCAATGTTCCCCCACCCCCACATCAGTCTGAAGAAGGGTCTCGACCCGAAACGTCATCTATTCTATCGCTCCATAGATGCTGCCTCACCCACTGAGATTCTCCAGCATTTTTGTCCACCTTTGATTATTCCAGCATCTGTAGTTCCTTCATAAACACATCCTCAACTTGGTGATCAGTTATTTATGGTCAGTATTTCCTGTGTCCACTGTTTACCTTTGGTAACGTCAGCTAAAGATCCTCCCCCCCCCTCCCCTCCCCCTATACTGGCACTATCCTACACACTTGGGACAGAAGCCAATTAACCTACAAACCTGCACGTCTTTGGAATGTGGGTAGAAACCGGAGCACCCGGAGGAAAGTCACAGGGTCACGGGGAGAATGTCAGGATTGAACCTGGGCCTGTGGTGCTGTAAGGCAGCAACTCTACCGCTGCTCCACCGTGCCACCCCATGAATGAAAGGTCAAAGGTGAAAGGTTAACAGTTTCTCCTCCACACGCTGCCTGACCTGCTGTGTGTTTCCCGCATGTATGTCCTGCTTCTGCACATTCTCCTGCCTCCAACTCGCTGCCAGATTCCCATAATCTCCCCTCTCTGTAACGGAGCTCTCCCCCACATCGCTGACGGAGCAGCCATGAGCGTGATGCCCATAGGGCTGATTCTGCTGCCCATGTGGACACGTGGTGTGGCCGTAGCCTGTGGCCATGCTGCCTGCACCCCCCCCCCCCTGCCCCCCACTGCCCCCCTGGGGCTGGACAAGCGGGCACTGCCTCACCTTGGACACCAGGCTGGCCCTGTAAGCTGCCAAGGCTTTCAGGTACTCCTTCTTAGCCGACTCTGTCTTCTTCTTGTAGGCCTGTGAAGCAACACACGAGGGTCCATTATCACCACCACCTCCGGAGACACGGACCACCGCCCCACAAACGCACATCACCCCTGCTCACCGGGCCCCACAAACGCACATCACCCCCGCTCACTGGGCCCCACAAACCCACATCACCCCCGCTCACCGGGCCCCACAAACCCACATCACCCCCGCTCACCGGGCCCCACAAACCCACATCATCCCCGCTCACCGGGCCCCACAAACCCACATCATCCCCGCTCACCGGTCCCCACATCACCCCCGCTCACCGGGCCCCACAAACGCACATCACCCCCGCTCACCGGGCCCCACAAACCCACATCACCCCCGCTCACCGGGCCCCACAAACCCACATCATCCCCGCTCACCGGGCCCCACAAACCCACATCACCCCCGCTCACCGGGCCCCACAAACCCACATCACCCCCGCTCACCGGGCCCCACAAACGCACATCACCCCCGCTCACCGGGCCCCACATCACCCCCGCTCACCGGGCCCCACAAACCCACATCACCCCCGCTCACCGGGCCCCACAAACCCACATCATTGATGCCCACTGCCAGTGACCAGTGCATCACCCCCACTCACCGGGCCCACAAACCCACATCATCCCCGCTCACTGGCCCCCACAAACCCACATCATTGCTGCCCACCGCCAGTGACCAGTGCATCACCCCCGCTCACTGCCCCACAAACCCACATCATCCCCGCTCACTGGGCCCCACAAACCCACATCACCCCCGCTCACTGGGCCCCACAAACCCACATCACCGCTGCCCACCGCCACTGGTGGTCGGAAGCTCAGCCTGTGACCAGTACATGTCACCGCCACTGACCAGTGCAATACCCTCTGCTCACCACTGCTGACCGGTGCTGTCGTCTAATGGTCACCGCCACTGATCTCAAAACTGCACACAATATTCCAGGTGTGGCCTTGTACAGGGCCCTGATGAGACCACACCTGGAATATTGTGTGCAGTTTTGGTCTCCAAATTTGAGGAAGGACATTCTTGCTATTGAGGGAGTGCAGCGTAGGTTCACCAGGTTAATTCCCGGGATGGCGGGACTGTCATATGTTGAAGGAATGGAGTGACTGGGCTTGTATACTCTGGACTTTAGAAGGATGAGAGGATATCTTATTGAAACATATAAGATTATTAAGGGTTTGGACACGCTAGAGGCAGGAAACTTGTTCACGATGTTGGGAGAGCCCAGAACCAGGGGCCACAGTTTATGAATAAGGGGTTGGTCATTTAGAACGGAGACGAGGAAAAACTTTTTCACCCAGAGAGTGGTGAATCTGTGGAATTCTCTGCCTCAGAAGGCAGTGGAGGCCAATTCTCTGGATGCTTTCAAGAGAGAGTTAGAGCTCTTAAAGATAGCGGAGTCAAGGGAAATGGGGAGAAGGCAGGAACGGGGTACTGATTGTGGATGATCAGCCATGATCACAGTGAATGGCGGTGCTGGCTCGAAGTGTCGAATGGCCTCCTCCTGCACCTATTGTCTATTGTCTCTAGGCACCACACTGTGGTGCAGTGGGCCAACTCTTACTGACCATGTCTAAGCACCTCATCAGTGGGTTTGCTTCAGTGTTGGACACTCCACATGGACCGACAGGACCAGAGCCACACGGGCTAGAGTGAGAGGTTGTACAGCCATTTAGATGAACAACAGCTAATTAGGGATAGTCCGCATGGTTTTGTACGTGGGAGGTCGTGTCTCACAAATCTGATTGAGGCTTTTGAAGATGTGACCAAAAAGACTGATGAGGGCAGATCTGTGGAAGGTTATATCGCATGGGATCCAAGGAGAGATAGCTGAATGGATAACAAATTGGCTTCATGGAAGGAAGCAGAGGGTGAAGATGGAAGGTTGCTTCTCGGACTGGAGGCTAGTGGCGTGCCTCAGGGTTCGGTGCTGGGCCCGTTACTGTTTGCCATCTACATCAATGATTTGGATGAGAACAGAGGCAAGATTAACAAGTTTGTCGATGATACAAAAGTTTATTGTGTTCAGTTCTGGGCATCGTGTTATAGGAAAGATGTTGTCAAGCTGGAAAGGGTACAGAGAAGATTTACAAGGATGTTGCCAGGACCAGAGCTATGGGGAGAGGTTGTGTAGGCTGGGTCTCTATTCCTTGGAGCACAGGAGGATGAGGGTGATCTTATAGAGGTGTATAAATTCATAAGAGGAATAGATCGGGTAGATGCACCAGAGTAAGTGAATCGAGGACCAGAGGACATAGGTTCAAGGTGAAGGGGAAAAGATTTAACAGGAATCTGAGCAGTAATTTTTTCAAACAAAGGGTGGTGGGTGTATGGAACAAGCTGCTAGAGGAGGTAGTTGAGGCTGTAACTATCCCATCGTTTAAGAAACAGACAGGTACATGGATAGGAGGTACACAAAAATGCTGGAGAAACTCCGCGGGTGCAGCAGCATCTGATAGATACATGGATAGGACAGGTTTGGAGGGATATGGACCAAGCGCAGGCAGGTGGGACTAGCTGGGACATGTTGGCCGGTGTGGGCAGGTTGGGTCGAGGGTCTGCCTGACCCACTGAGTTTTTTTAACTCTCTATTCTGTCTCAGAAAGCGCTCTGTAGGCAACGGGGGAATTGAGCTTACCCGGTGTCTGGAGCCAACTGCCCACAGAATACACTCAATAGTGTTAGTTTGAGTTTGTTTATTGTCTCGTGTACCGAGGTACAGTGAAAAGCTTTTTTGTTGCGTGCTAACCAGTTAGTGGAAAGAGTTACATGATTCCATCGAGCCATGCGCAGTGTACACAGGGTAGAGGGAATAGCGTTTAGTGCAGATGCCGTCCAGTATAGTCTGGTTACAGACAGTGTGAGTGAGGGTGTCCGAGTCGGACTCAAGGACTGGCCGGCGATGAAGGGACAAAGAGACTAGCGCTGAGGCAGAGAGTCCCTGGGAGGGGAGTGTGGTTGGCTGGCGGCATCGACACTATGAAGGGGTTAATGTCACAGAGCTTGTGAAGCCAGACTGTGAATGAAAGGACAGTAACAATGTGCTGCTTGATTTGGGGAAATAGGGCCACTGTGGCAGACGTGCATGTGTGCAGGAACTGTGGGTGTGAGGTGCATTCAGCACGGCTCTGCATTGGCACATGCACAGGGGCACGTTCAGTGGATGAGTCCCTTGGGCTTCAGGCACAGACACCAGACAAAAGTTAATCCTGGAGGCACTCGGAATAACGAATAGCATTCAGAAATAGGGAACATTCACTGAATAACTTCAGTCTGAAGAAGGGTCTCGACCCGAAACGTCACCCATTCCTTCTCTCCAGAGATGCTGCCTGTCCCGCTGAGTTACTCCAGCATTTTGTGTCTACATTCAATGTATGACAGTGGCTGATGTTACTAATGACAATGAAGTACTGTGACTGATGCAGGGTTGATGAGGTGTAACCACACACACAACAAACCGGGACACACAGCGTCCTGCTGGAGTGAGCCGCTAACGGGAACTGCATGAAACCCTCTTGTTCTTTGAAACATTTGTTACAGAGACGACCGCTGGTGGAGATGGGCCTGGGCTCGGCCGCGGCTGGGAGCTGGTGCCGTGTCTATGCAGGGTCTCGCCAAGGCAAGGGGCTCACAACACAAACACTCACAGCACAGGTGGCAGAGTGTGCCTTGATGCCCACTGCCTCCTGCCCACCACCCCCTCCCCTGAGAGTCTCCCCTAATGTATCTCTATCCCAGGCCCAGGCCTCCCCCAAACACTATTACACCCTCTCCCAGCCGTTACACCCACGAGAACAGTTTTGAGTCTGTGTAGACATAGAACTTGACATTAGAGCAGAATCAGGCCATTCAGCCCATCGAGCTCACTCCACCATTTTATGGTGGCTGATCTATCAACTCCTGCCCTCCCCCTGTACATGCCTGGTGTGGAGCGGGCAGCCAGCAACCTCACACAGGCTCATTAACCTCACAGTGGGAATGCCTTTACTTTCAGTGAATGTGTTCTGGGCTCACGAGGATGTTGCTGCCTCACAGCGCCAGAGACCCAGGTTCAACCCTGACTACGGGAGCTGTCTGTACGTGTTCGGCACGGACTAGAAGGGTCGAGATGGCCTGTTTCCGTGCTGTAATTGTTATATGGTTATATGGTTATATGGAGTTGAACGTTCTCCCTGTGATCGGGTGCGTTTTCTCCAGGTGCTTCGGTTTCCTCCCACACTCCAAAGTCGCACAGCTTTGGTAAAAATTGTAAATTGTCCCTAGTGTGTGTGTGTGTGTGTGTGTAGGATAGTGCTAGTGAACGGGGTGTAGGATAGTGCTAGTGTGCGGGGTGATCGCTGGTCGGCGCGGACTCGGTGGGCTGAAGGGCCTGCTTCTGCGCTGTATCTCTAAACTAAACTAAAAGGATATGTTCTAGTTTCACAAGGAGGATTTGTGAAGGCTGTGTGGGGGTGGGAAAGGGTTAAACATCGGAGCGTTGTTGAGGAACAGGTGACCTTGAGGCAAAGGACAGTGGAATTGCTAATCCCGTATTACTGAGCATGGACACAGTCGCTAGGCAACCAGAGGTCATAAACTCTGGCACAGCAGAGCAGGGGGCAGAACAAGGCAGGGCATTGTGCAGGGCATGGGGCAGGGCACTGGCAGGGGGCAGAGTACAGCAGGGCAGGGAATGGGGGAATCTGCCCAGAGTGCAGGGGTCGCTGGAGAGGGAGGCTGGGCAGTGGAGAGCTAACTCAACACTGGTGCCATATGGCTCAGGTTCCTCAGCCACCCCTCACCACCCCTTCGCCACCCCTCACCATCCCTCCGCCACCCCTCACCACCCCTCACCACCCCTCCGCCAGCCCTCACCACCCCTTCGCCACCCCTCACCACCCCTCACCATCCCTCCGCCACCCCTCCACCACCCCTCACCACCCCTCACCACCCCTCACCACCCCTTCGCCACCCCTCCGCCACCCCTCACCACCCCTCACCACCCCTCCGCCAGCCCTCACCACCCCTCACCACCCCTCCACCACTCCTCACCACCCCTCCGCCACCCCTCACCACCCCTCCGCCACCCCTCCGCCACCCCTCACCATCCCTCACCATCCCTCACCACCCCTCACCACCCCTCCGCCAGCCCTCACCACTCCTCACCACCCCTCCACCACTCCTCACCACCCCTCCACCACTCCTCACCACCCCTCGCCATCCCTCACCACCCCTCACCACCCCTCCACCACTCCTCACCACCCCTCCGCCACCCCTCGCCACCCCTCACCACCCCTCCGCAACCCCTCACCATCCCTCACCACCCCCTCACCACCCCTCAGCTGCCCAGCCCGGACAACGAGGCCCGTCTGGGCAGGTGCGCGGGGCTGGGCAAGTACCCTGGCAACGGGGGGCAAATACAGGATGGGCAAACAGGCTGGCCCGCCCGGGAGACTGGTGCCAGGGTGGTACCCTTCACGTGGCTGTCACTGGCCACTTTACCTCTGGAACCAGCACCCATGCCCGACATGTCTGCCGCCAAACAAACTAAACAAACATGCAACAGAGAGAGAGGGTGGGGGACCGCTGAGAACAGAGGGGCCCAGCAGAGGGGCTGCTGCAGGCAAAGACTGTATTAAGAACATCTGAAACTGTGTCGGTGCCAGAAACATGGTGACTCGGTGTACGACTCCATGCACTGTCCAGGTGGGGTCTGCTGCATGGGTTTACTGGCTTGTATACAAAAACAAGTCATTTCACTGGACCTACATGCATGTAATATGGTCATTGAATCACTGAATCAGAGAATGGGTCAGCTGACATCCACGGATTCTAATGTCCAGCGGTCAATCTGCAGGTCAGCCCAGGACAAATCCCGACCTAAAGACCACAATCCCACATCTGGCCAGAGCTCACTGCTCAACGTGATTGCCTGACTCACACAGCCGTGCCCGAGGGGCAAAGGCACCAGGGGTTGGAGCCCATGCTATGATGTGGGTATCACTGCCTGCCACTAGCTGCCCCGACTGTCACAGTCACACAGCACGGAAACAGGCCCTTCAGCCCAACTCGCCCATACTGACCAACATGCTCCAATGAGTATTTCTCCTCTATTTACCAAGGAGAAAGACAGCAGGACGGAGGAACTTGGGGCAGTCAATGGAAGTGTCTTGAGAGCAGTCAGTATTACCGTCGAAGAAGTACTGAAGTACTGAAGATACTGTCGTGTATAAAGGTAGTCAAATCTCCAGGGCTTGATCAGATATATCTAAGGACATTGCGGGAAACTAGAGAGGAAATTGCAGGAGCCCTGGTTGAAATTTACTTGTCGTCCTTAAATGCAGGAGAGGTGCTGGAAGACTGGGGGGTGGTAAATGTTGTGCCTCTTTTCAAGAAGGGCTGCAGGGAAAATGCTGGGAACTATAGGCCGGTGAGCTTAACATCTGTAGTTGGAAAGTTACCAGAGAGTATTCTGAGTATTCTAGGTTATACTGGCATTTGGATGGGCAAGGTCTGATTAGGGATAGTCAACATGGTTTTGTACGTAGGAGGTCGCGTCTCACTAATTGATTTTTTTTGAAGACATGACCAAAAAGGTGGATGAGGGCAGAGCTGTAGATGTTGTGTACATGGATTTCAGTAAGGCATTCGACAAGGTTCCACATGGTAGGCTGCTCTGGAAGGTTAAATCGCATGGGAACCAAGGAGAGATAGCTGAATGGATAACAAATTGAATAGATGGCACGCAACCAAATCTTTTCACTGTACACGTGACAATAATAAACAAAACTTTGATCTGTTTAGACTGTGGATCTACCCGATCTATTCTCCTCATGATTTTATACACTTCTATAAGATCACCCCTCATCCTCCTGCGCTCCAAGGAATAAAGTCCCAGCCTGTTCAACCTCTTGTTGTAGGCTAGGCCATCTAGTCCTGGCAACACCCTCCATATAATAACAATATAACAATTACAGCACGGAAACAGGCCATCTCGGCCCTACAAGTCCATGCCGAACAACTTTTTACCCTTAGTCCCACCTGCCTGCACTCATACCATAACCCTCCATTCCCTTCTCATCCATATGCCTATCCAATTTATTTTTAAATGATACCAACGAACCTGCCTCCACCACTTCCACTGGAAGCTCATTCCACACCGCTACCACTCTCTGAGTAAAGAAGTTCCCCCTCATGTTACCCCTAAACTTCTGTCCCTTAATTCTGAAGTCATGTCCTCTTGTTTGAATCTTCCCTATTCTCAAAGGGAAAAGCTTATCCACATCAACTCTGTCTATCCCTCTCATCATTTTAAAGACCTCTATCAAGTCCCCCCTTAACCTTCTGCGCTCCAGAGAATAAAGACCTATACCCTCGTAAATCTTCTCTGCACTCTTTCCAAATGAACAACATTTTTCCTACAGTAGAGTGCTTTGTTTAAAGACAGGTGTGAAAACTACTAAGTTTGACACTATTGAATGTGTAGACATTGTGAATAGTTTTGCAGTTTTGTGTTTTATATATATATTTATTCGGAATAAAGTTATATGGTTTGCCAGAGTCTAGTTGACTCAGTTTAGTTTACAAATACAGAACACAAACAGGCCCTTTGGCCCATTGAGTCCATGCCAGCCATCGAACACCCCTACACACGAGGTCTGTCATCCCATTTTCTCATCCACTCCCTGCACACTGGGGACAATTTACAGGGGGGCCAATTAACCTGCAAACCCACATGTCACCAAGTCACAGGGGGAACGTGCACACTCCACACAGACTACACCCGAGGTCAGGATGGAACCTGGGTCTCTGGCGATGTGAGGCAGCAACTCTACTGCTGAGCCACCGTGCTGCCCTCAGTTGATGGGTGCGGGCCAGAGTTGGCCCTCTGCACTGTGGGGGTGAGGGGTGAGGGGTGAGGGGTGAGGGGTGAGGGGTCCACACACGGGGTGAGCAGCTGGACTCCCGGCTCTGTGGGAGACGGCTGGACCGTGTTGCTGCCACTCAGTAATGGCCAAACCACAGCCCAGGTGCGTGGGCACGGATGTTCACACAGACCCTGGTCCCAATAGAGACGGGCGGGGAGTAGACACCCCCTGGTCTCCATCAATGTAAAAACACATGTGTGTGTGTGTGCGTGTGTGCCTGTATGTTTATGTATGCCTGTGTGTGTGTCCCGAACCGCCATCCCTCCGTCCCCCACCCACCTGTTCCTGCCCATCCCCCCCTCCCCCTCCCCCGTCCCCTGCCCCCCCTCCACCTCCACCTGTTCCTGCCCACCCCCCCCTCCCCCACCCCCCCCCTCTTCCCCCCCCCCCCCTCTCCCCCACCCACCTGTTTCTGCTCCTCGCCCAGCCCGTCCCACATTGATGCCACAATCTTGGAGACGTCACCGAACGTGGCGCTGGGGTTCTGCCCCTTGATGGCAGCCTGGGTGTCACGGAAGAAGAGGGCGTACGCCGACACCGGCTTCTGCGGCTCATTCGGGTCCTTCTTCTTCTTCTTCTTCTGGCCCTTGGTCTTCTTGCCCATGTCCACACCCCCTCTCTTGTCCCCACTCATCTGTAAGGCAAAGCGCCAGTTAGACCGGGCACGGCAACGTGCCACCCTCCCTGGACCTAAAGGGATATGGACCAAATGCGGGCAGGTGGGAGTAGGTCAGATGGGGCATCTTGGTTGGCATAGATGAGTTGGGCTGAAGGGCCTATCTCCATGCCGTGTGTCTGTATGCCCCACTCTCTCTCTGTTTCATACCTACCCTTCACCCCCTGAACCAGCCCACACTCCCAACGAACCCAGCACAGACGTCACAAATAATTCAAAACAATATATACAAAGTGCTGGAGTAACTGAGGGCAGTCACAGTGGCGCAAGGGTAGAAGTTGCTGCCTTACAGCGAATACAGCACCCGAGACCCGAGTTCCATCCTGACTACAGAGTTTGTACATTTTCGCCGTGACTGTGTGGGTTTTCTCCGAGATCTTCGGTTTCCTCCCACACTCCAAAGACCTACAGGTTTGTAGGTTAATGGGCTTGGTAAATGTAAACATTGTCCCAAGTGGGTGTAGGATGGTGTTAATTTGTGGGGATCGCTGGTCGGCGCGGACCCGGTGGGCCGATGGGCCCGTTTCCACGCTGTATCTCTAAACTAAACTAAATTCAATGGCTCAAGCAGCATCTCTGGAGAACATGGATTGAAGAATCAGATTGAAGAAGTTTTAACCCAAAATATCACCAGTCCATGTTCTCCAGAGATGCTGTCTGACCCGCTGAGTTACTCCAGCACTTTGTGTCCTTCTGTGCATTAACCAGCATCTGCAGTTCCTCATTTCTACAGAAAGCCAATCACCCCTTTCCTCTGCGGCTGTCAAACACACGTCACCCTCATTTGCAATATTTTACAACTAATAAAGAAATAGAAATGTCCAAAGAAATTTAAAGAACGATCTTTTATGCACCAGGTGTTTGAAGCAGCGCAGAGGGTTAATGTTTAACTGTGGGAGCTGCTGGGACTCTCCCCCCCCGCCACTCACCCCCCCCCCGCCACTCTCCCCCCGCCACTCTCTCCCCCCGCCACTCTCTCCCCCCGCCGCTACTCTCCCCCCCGCCACTCTCCCCCCCCGCCGCCACTCTCCCCCCCGCCACTCTCCCCCCCGCCACTCTCCCCCCCC